>NW_027478569.1:0-132546 GCF_051014685.1 Ptiloglossa arizonensis
TAAAACGTATGACGTATTACATATTACGTATAACGTATAACGTATAACGTATAACGTATAGCGTCTAACGTATAGCGTATAACGTATAACGTATAACGATTAACGTAAAACGTATGACGTATTACATATTACGTATAACGTATAACGTATAACGTATAACGTATAACGTATAACGTATAACGTATGACGTACAACGTATAACGTATAACGTATAACGTATAACGTATAACGTATAACGTATAGCGTCTAACGTATAACGTATAACGTATAACGTATAACGTATAAAGTATACCGTATAACGTATAACGTACAACGTATAACGTACAACGTATAACGTACAACGTATAACCTACAACGTATAACGTACAACGTATATCGTATAACGTATAACGGATAGCGTCTAACGTATAACGTATAACGTATAACGTATAACGTATAACGTATAACGTATAACGTATAACGTATAACGTATAACGTATAACGTATAACGTATAACGTATAACGTATAACGTATAACGTATAACGTATAACGTATAACGTATAACGTACAACATATAACGTATAACGTATAACGTATAACGTATAACGTATAACGTATAACGTATAACGTATAACGTATAACGTATAACGTATAACGTATAACGTATAACGTATAACGTATAACGTATAACGTATGACGTATTACATATTACGTTTAACGTATAACGTACAACGTATATCGTATAACGTATAACGGATAGCGTCTAACGTATAACGTATAACGTATAACGTATAACGTATAACGTATAACGTATAACGTATAACGTATAACGTATAACGTATAACGTATAACGTATAACGTATAACGTATAACGTATAACGTATAACGTATAACGTATAACGTATAACGTATAACGTATAACGTATAACGTATAACGTATAACGTATGACGTATTACATATTACGTTTAACGTATAACGTATAACGTATAACGTATAACGTATAACGTACAACGTACAACGTACAACGTATAACGTATAACGTATAACGTATAACGTATAACGTATAACGTATAACGTATAAAGTATAACGCATAACGTATAACGTATATCGTATAACGTATAACGTATATCCTATAACGCATAACGTATAACGTATAACGTATAACCTACAACGTATAACGTACAACGTATAACGTATAACGTATAACGTATAACGTATAACGTATAACGTATAGGGTATAACGTATAACGTATGACGATTATCGTAAAACGTATGACGTGTTACATATTACGTATAACGTATAACGTATAACGTATAACGTATAGCGTCTAACGTATAGCGTATAACGTATAACGTATAACGATTAACGTAAAACGTATGACGTATTACATATTACGTATAACGTATAACGTATAACGTATAACGTATAACGTATAACGTATGACGTACAACGTATAACGTATAACGTATAACGTATAACGTATAACGTATAACGTATGACGTACAACGTATAACGTATAACGTATAACGTATAACGTATAACGTATAACGTATAGCGTCTAACGTATAACGTATAACGTATAACGTATAACGTATAACGTATAAAGTATAACGTATAACGTATAACGTATAACGTATAACGTATAACGTATATCCTATAACGCATATCGTATAACGTATAACGTACAACATATAACGTATAACTTGTAACGTATAACGTATAACGTATAACGTATAACGTATAACGTATAACGTATAACGTATAACGTATAACGTATAACGTATAACGTATAACGTATAACGTATAACGTATAACGTATAACGTATAACGTATAACGTATAACGTATAACGTATAACGTATATCCTATAACGCATAACGTATAACGTATAACGTACAACATATAACGTATAACGTATAACGTATAACGTATAACGTATAACGTATAACGTATAACGTATAACGTATAACGTATAACGTATAACGTATAACGTATAACGTATAACGTATAACGTATAACGTATAACGTATAACGTATAACGTATAACGTATAACGTATAACGTATAACGTATAACGTATAACGTATAGCGTATAACGTATAACGTATGACGATTAACGTAAAACGTATGACGTATTACATATTACGTATAACGTATAACGTATAACGTATAACGTATAACGTATAACGTATAACGTATAACGTATAACGTATAACGTATAACGTATAACGTATAACGTATAACGTATAACGTATAACGTATAACGTATAACGTATAACGTATAACGTATAACGTATAACGTATAACGTATGACGTATTACATATTACGTTTAACGTATAACGTATAACGTATAACGTATAACGTATAACGTATAACGTACAACGTATAACGTATGACGTATAACATATTACGTATAACGTATAACGTATAACGTATAACGTATAACGTATAACGTATAACGTATAACGTATAGCGTATAACGTATAACGTATGACGATTAACGTAAAACGTATGACGTATTACATATTACATATAACGTATAACGTATAACGTATAACGTATAACGTATAACGTATAACGTATAACGTATAACGTATAACGCATAACGTATAACGTATAGCGTCTAACGTATAACGTATAACGTATAACGTATAACGTATAACGTATAACGTATAACGTATAACGTATAACGTATAGGGTATAACGTATAACGTATGACGATTAACGTATAACGTATAACGTATAGGGTATAACGTATAACGTATGACGATTAACGTAAAACGTATGACGTATTACATATTACGTATAACGTATAACGTATGACGTATTACATATTACGTATAACGTATAACGTATAACGTATAACGTATAACGTATAACGTATAACGTATAACGTATAACGTATAACGTATAACGTATAACGTATAACGTATAACGTATAACGTATAACGTATAACGTATGACGTATTACATATTACGTTTAACGTATAACGTATAACGTATAACGTATAACGTATAACGTATAACGTACAACGTACAACGTACAACGTATAACGTATAACGTATAACGTATAACGTATAACGTATAACGTATAACGTATAAAGTATAACGCATAACGTATAACGTATATCGTATAACGTATAACGTATATCCTATAACGCATAACGTATAACGTATAACGTATAACCTACAACCTATAACGTGCAACGTATAACGTATAACGTATAACGTATAACGTATAACGTATAACGTATAGGGTATAACGTATAACGTATAGGGTATAACGTATAACGTATGACGATTAACGTAAAACGTATGACGTATTACATATTACATATAACGTATAACGTATAACGTATAACGTATAACGTATAACGTATAACGTATAACGTATAACGTATAACGTTTAACGTATAACGTATAACGTATAACGTATAAAGTATAACGTATGACGTATAACGTATAACGTATAACGTATAACGTATGACGTATTACATTTTACGTTTAACGTATAACGTATAACGTATAACGTATAACGTATAACGTATAACGTATAACGTATAACCAATAACGTATAACGTATAACGTATAACGTATAACGTATAACGTATAACGTATAACGTATAACGTATAACGTATAACTTATAACGTATAACGTATAACGTATAACGTATAACGTATAACGTATAACGTATAACGTATAACGTATAACGTATAACGTATAACGTATAACGTATAACGTATAACGTATAACGTATAGCGTATAACGTATAACGTATGACGATTAACGTAAAACGTATGACGTATTACATATTACATATAACGTATAACGTATAACGTATAACGTATAACGTATAACGTATAACGTATAACGTATAACGTATAACGTTTAACGTATAACGTATAACGTATACCGTATAAAGTATAACGTATGACGTATAACGTATAACGTATAACGTACAACGTTTGACGTATAACGTATAACGTAGAACGTATAACGTATAACGTATAACGTATAACGTATAACGTATGACGTATACGTATAACGTATAACGTATGACGTATAACATATTACGTATAACGTATAACGTATAACGTATAACGTATAACGTATAACGTACAACGTATAACGTACAACGTATATCCTATAACGCATAACGTATAACGTATAACGTATAACCTACCAACGTATAACGTACAAACGTATAACGTACAACGTATATCGTATAACGTATAACGGATAGCGTCTAACGTATAACGTATAACGTACAACGTTTGACGTATAACGTATAACGTAGAACGTATAACGTATAACGTATAACGTATAACGTATAACGTATGACGTATAACATATTACGTATAACGTTTAACGTATAACGTATAACGTATAACGTAAAGCGTATAACGTATAACGTATATCCTATAACGCATATCGTATAACGTATAACGTACAACATATAACGTATAACGTATAACGTATAACGTATAACGTATAACGTATAACGTATAACGTATAACGTATAACGTATAACGTATAACGTATAACGTATAACGTATAACGTATAACGTATAACGTATAACGTATAACGTATAACGTATACGTATAACTTATAACGTATAACGTATAACGTATAACGTATAACGTATAACGTATAACGTATAACGTATAACGTATAACGTATAACGTATAACGTATAACGTATAACGTATAACGTATAACGTATAGCGTATAACGTATAACGTATGACGATTAACGTAAAACGTATGACGTATTACATATTACATATAACGTATAACGTAACGTATAACGTATAACGTAAAACGTATAACGTATAACGTATAACGTATAACGTATAACGTATAACGTATAACGTATAACGTATAACGTATAACGTATAAAGTATAACGTATGACGTATAACGTATAACGTATAACGTACAACGTTTGACGTATAACGTATAACGTAGAACGTATAACGTATAACGTATAACGTATAACGTATAACGTATGACGTATAACATATTACGTATAACGTATAACGTATAACGTATAACGTATAACGTATAACGTACAACGTATAACGTACAACGTATATCCTATAACGCATAACGTATAACGTATAACGTATAACCTACAACGTATAACGTACAACGTATAACGTACAACGTATATCGTATAACGTATAACGGATAGCGTCTAACGTATAACGTATAACGTACAACGTTTGACGTATAACGTATAACGTAGAACGTATAACGTATAACGTATAACGTATAACGTGTAACGTATAACGTATAACGTATGACGTATAACATATTACGTATAACGTATACGTATAACGTATAACGTATAACGTATAACGTATAACGTATAACGTATATCCTATAACGCATATCGTATAACGTATAACGTACAACATATAACGTATAACGTATAACGTATAACGTATAACGTATAACGTATAACGTATAACGTATAACGTATAACGTATACCGTATAACGTATAACGTATAACGTATAACGTATAACGTATAACGTATAACGTATGACGTACAACGTATAACGTATAACGTATAACGTATAACGTATAACGTATAACGTATAGCGTATAACGTATAACGCATAACGTATAACGTATAGCGTCTAACGTATAACGTATAACGTATAACGTATAACGTATAACGTATAACGTATAACGTATAACGTATAACGTATAGGGTATAACGTATAACGTATGACGATTAACGTAAAACGTATGACGTATTACATATTACGTATAACGTATAACGTATAACGTATAACGTATAACGTATAACGTATAACGTATGACGTACAACGTATAACGTATAACGTATAACGTATAACGTATAACGTATAACGTATAGCGTATAACGTATAACGCATAACGTATAACGTATAGCGTCTAACGTATAACGTATAACGTATAACGTATAACGTATAACGCATAACGTATAACGTATAACGTATAACGTATAGGGTATAACGTTAACGTATGTCGATTAACGTAAAACGTATGACGTATTACATATTACGTATAACGTATAACGTATAACGTATAACGTATAACGTATAGCGTCTAACGTATAGCGTATAACGTATAACGTATAACGATTAACGTAAAACGTATGACGTATTACATATTACGTATAACGTATAACGTATAACGTATAACGTATAACGTATAACGTATGACGTAACGTAACGTATAACGTATAACGTATACGTATAACGTATAACGTATAGCGTACTAACGTATAACGTATAACGTATAACGTATAACGTATAACGTATAAAGTATAACGTATAACGTATAACGTATAACGTATAACGTATAACGTATACCCTATAACGCATATCGTATAACGTATAACGTACAACATATAACCGTATAACGTGTAACGTATAACGTATAACGTATAACGTATAACGTATAACGTATAACGTATAACGTATAACGTATAACGTATAACGTATAACGTATAACGTATAACGTATAACGTATAACGTATAACGTATAACGTATAACGTATAACGTATAACGTATATCCTATAACGCATAACGTATAACGTATAACGTACAACGTATAACGTATAACGTATAACGTATAACGTATAACGTATAACGTATAACGTATAACGTATAACGTATAACGTATAACGTATAACGTATAACGTATAACGTACAACATAACGTATAACGTATAACGTATAACGTATAACGTATAACGTATAACGTATAACGTATAACGTATAACGTATAACGTATAACGTATAACGTATAACGTATAACGTATAACGTATAACGTATAACGTATAACGCTATAACGTATAACGTATAACGTATAACGTATAACGTATAACGTATAACGTATAACGTATAACGTATAACGTATAACGTATAACGTATAACGTATAACGTATAACGTATAACGTATAACGTATAACGTATAACGTATAACGTATAACGTATAACGTATAACGTATAACGTATAACGTATAACGTATAACGTATAACGTATAACGTATAACGTATAACGTATAACGTATAACGTATAACGTATAACGTATAACGTATAGTAACGTATAAACGTATAACGTATAACGTATAACGTATAACGTATTAGCGTATAACGCATAACGTATGACGATTAACGTAAAACGTATGACGTATTACATATTACGTATAACGTATAACGTATAACGTATAACGTATAACGTATAACGTATAACGTATAACGTATAACGTATAACGTATAACGTATAACGTATGACGTATAACGTAGAACGTATAACGTATAACGCATAACGTATAACGTATAACGTATGACGTATAACGTATAACGTATAACGTACAACGTTTAACGTATAACGTATAACGTAGAACGTATAACGTATAACGTATAACGTATAACGTATAACGTATAACGTATAACGTATAACGTATAACGTATAACGTATAACGTATAACGTATAACGTATAACGTATAACGTATGACGTATAACGTATAACGTATAACGTATAACGTATAACGTATAACGTATGGCGTATAACGTATAACGTATAACGAATAACGTATAACGTATAACGTATAACGTATAATGTACAACGTTTAACGTATAACGTATAACGTATAACGCAGAACGTATAACGTACAACGTATAACGTATAACGTATAACGTATAACGTATAACGTATAACGTATAACGTATAACGTATAACGTATAACGTACAACGTATAGCGTATAACGTATAACGTGTAACGTACAACGTATAACGTATAACGTATAACGCTATAACGTATAACGTATAGCGTCTAACGTATAACGTATAACGTATAACGTATAACGTATAACGTATAACGTATAACGTATAACGTATAACGTATAACGTATAACGTATAGCGTATAACGTATTACGTATGACGATTAACGTAAAACGTATGACGTATTACATATTACGTATAACGTATAACGTATAACGTATAACGTATAACGTATAACGTATAACGTATAACGTATAACGTATAACGTATAACGTATAACGTATAACGTATAACGTATAACGTATAACGTATAACGTATAACGTATAACGTATAACGTATAACGTATAACGCATAACGTATAACGTATAACGTATAACGTATAACGTATAGCGTATAACGTATAACGTATGACGATTAACGTAAAACGTATGACGTATTACATATTACGTATAACGTATAACGTACAACGTTTAACGTATAACCTATAACGTAGAACGTATAACGTATAACGTTTAACGTATAACGTATAACGTATAACGTATAACGTATAACGTATAACGTATAACGTTTAACGTATAACGTATAACGTATAACGTATAACGTATAACGTATAACGTATAACGTATAACGTATAACGTATAACGTATAACGTATAACGTATAACGTATAACGTATAACGTATAACGTATAACGTATACGTATAACGTATAACGTATAACGTATAACGTATAACGTATAACGTATAACGTATAAACGTATAAACGTATAACGTATAACGTATAACGTATAACGTATAACGTACAACGTATAACGTACAACGTATATCCTATAACGCATAACGTATAACGTATAACGTATAACCTACAACGTATAACGTACAACGTATAACGTACAACGTATATCGTATAACGTATAACGGATAGCGTCTAACGTATAACGTATAACGTACAAACGTTTGACGTATAACGTATAACGTAGAACGTATAACGTATAACGTATAACGTATAACGTATAACGTATGACGTATAACATATTACGTATAACGTTTAACGTATAACGTATAACGTATAACGTAAAGCGTATAACGTATAACGTATATCCTATAACGCATATCGTATAACGTATAACGTACAACATATAACGTATAACGTATAACGTATAACGTATAACGTATAACGTATAACGTATAACGTATAACGTATAACGTATAACGTATAACGTATAACGTATAACGTATAACGTATAACGTATAACGTATAACGTATAACGTATAACGTATAACGTATAACTTATAACGTATAACGTATAACGTATAACGTATAACGTATAACGTATAACGTATAACGTATAACGTATAACGTATAACGTATAACGTATAACGTATAACGTATAACGTATAACGTATAGCGTATAACGTATAACGTATGACGATTAACGTAAAACGTATGACGTATTACATATTACTATAACGTATAACGTATAACGTATAACGTATAACGTATAACGTATAACGTATAACGTATAACGTATAACGTATAACGTATAACGTATAACGTATAACGTATAACGTATAACGTATAACGTATGACGTATAACGTATAACGTATAACGTACAACGTTTGACGTATAACGTATAACGTAGAACGTATAACGTATAACGTATAACGTATAACGTATAACGTATGACGTATAACATATTACGTATAACGTATAACGTATAACGTATAACGTATAACGTATAACGTACAACGTATAACGTACAACGTATCTCCTATAACGCATAACGTATAACGTATAACGTATAACCTACAACGTATAACGTACAACGTATAACGTACAACGTATATCGTATAACGTATAACGGATAGCGTCTAACGTATAACGTATAACGTACAACGTTTGACGTATAACGTATAACGTAGAACGTATAACGTATAACGTATAACGTATAACGTGTAACGTATAACGTATAACGTATGACGTATAACATATTACGTATAACGTATAACGTATAACGTATAACGTATAACGTATAACGTATAACGTATAACGTATATCCTATAACGCATATCGTATAACGTATAACGTACAACATATAACGTATAACGTATAACGTATAACGTATAACGTATAACGTATAACGTATAACGTATAACGTATAACGTATAACGTATAACGTATAACGTATAACGTATAACGTATAACGTATAACGTATAACGTATGACGTACAACGTATAACGTATAACGTATAACGTATAACGTATAACGTATAACGTATAGCGTATAACGTATAACGCATAACGTATAACGTATAGCGTCTAACGTATAACGTATAACGTATAACGTATAACGTATAACGTATAACGTATAACGTATAACGTATAACGTATAGGGTATAACGTATAACGTATGACGATTAACGTAAAACGTATGACGTATTACATATTACGTATAACGTATAACGTATAACGTATAAACGTATAACGTATAACGTATAACGTATGACGTACAACGTATAACGTATAACGTATAACGTATAACGTATAACGTATAACGTATAGCGTATAACGTATAACGCATACGTATACGTATAGCGTCTAACGTATAACGTATACGTATAACGTATAACGTATAACGCATAACGTATAACGTATAACGTATAACGTATAGGGTATAACGTTAACGTATGACGATTAACGTAAAACGTATGACGTATTACATATTACGTAAACGTATAACGTATAACGTATAACGTATAACGTATAGCGTCTAACGTATAGCGTATAACGTATAACGTAAACGATTAACGTAAAACGTATGACGTATTACATATTACGTATAACGTATAACGTATAACGTATAACGTATAACGTATAACGTATGACGTACAACGTATAACGTATAACGTATAACGTATAACGTATAACGTATAACGTATAGCGTCTAACGTATAACGTATAACGTATAACGTATAACGTATAACGTATAACGTATAACGTATAACGTATAACGTATAACGTATAACGTATAACGTATACCCTATAACGCATACGTATAACGTATAACGTACAACATATAACGTATAACGTGTAACGTATAACGTATAACGTATAACGTATAACGTATAACGTATACCGTATAACGTATAACGTATAACGTATAACGTATAACGTATAACGTATAACGTATAACGTATAACGTATAACGTATAACGTATAACGTATAACGTATAACGTATAACTATAACGTATAACGTATAACGTACAACGTATAACGTATAACGTATAACGTATAACGTATAACGTATAACGTTTAACGTATAACGTATAACGTATAACGTATAACGTATAACGTATAACGTATAACGTATAACGTATAACGTATAACGTATAACGTATAACGTATAACGTATAACGTATAACGTATAACGTATAACGTATAACGTATAACGTATAACGTATACGTATACGTAACGTATAACGTATAACGTATAACGTATAACGTAACGTATAACGTATAACGTATAACGTATAACGTATAACGTATAACGTATAACGTATAACGTATAACGTATAACGTATAACGTATAACGTATAACGTATAACGTATAACGTATAACGTATAACGTATAACGTATAACGTATAACGTATAACGTATAACGTATAACGTATAACGTATAACGTATAACGTATAACGTATAACGTATAACGTATAACGTATAACGTATAACGTATAACGTATAACGTATAACGTATAACGTATAACGTATAGACTAACGTATAACGTAGACGTATAACGTATACGTATAACGTATAACGTAACGTATGAACGTATAACGTATAACGTATAACGTATAACGTATAACGTATAACGTATAACGTATAACGTATAACGTATACGTATAACGTATAACGTATAACGTATAACGTATAACGTATAACGATAACGTATAACGTATAACGTAACGTATAACGTATAACGTATATAACGTATAACGTATAACGTATAACGTATAACGTAAACGTATAACGTATAACGTATACCGTATAACGTATACGTATAACGTATAACGTATAACGTATAACGTATAACGTATAACGTATAACGTATAACGTATAACGTATAACGTATAACGTATAACGTATAACGTATAACGTATAACGTATAACGTATAACGTATAACGTATAACGTATAACGTATAACGTATAACGTATAACGTATAACGTATAAACGTATAACGTATAACGTATAACGTATAACGTATAACGTATAACGTATAACGTAACGATAACGTATAACGTATAACGTATAACGTATAACGTATAACGTATAACGTATAACGTATAACGTATAACGTATAACGTATAACGTATAACGATTATGACGTATTAACGTATAACGTATAACGTATAACGTATAACGTATAACGTATAACGTATAACGTATAACGTATAACGTATAACGTATACGTATAACGTATAACGTATAACGTATAACGTATAACGTAATAAACGTATAACGTATAACGTATATCACGTATAACGTATAACGTATAACGTATAACCGTATAACGTATAACGTACTAACGTATAACGTACAGAACGTATAACGTATACGTATAACGTATAACGTATAACGTATAACGTATAACGTATAACGTATAACGTATAACGTAATAACGTATAACGTATAACGTATAACGTATAACGTATGACGTATAACGTATAACGTATAACGTATAACGTATAACGTATAACGTATGGCGTATAACGTATAACGTATAACGAATAACGTATAACGTATAACGTATAACGTATAATGTACAACGTTTAACGTATAACGTATAACGTATAACGCAGAACGTATAACGTACAACGTATAACGTATAACGTATAACGTATAACGTATAACGTATAACGTATAACGTATAACGTATAACGTATAACGTACAACGTATAGCGTATAACGTATAACGTGTAACGTACAACGTATAACGTATAACGTATAAACGCATAACGTACGACGTATAGCGTCTAACGTATAACGTATAACGTATAACGTATAACGTATAACGTATAACGTATAACGTATAACGTATAACGTATAACGTATAACGTATAACGTATAGCGTATAACGTATTACGTATGACGATTAACGTAAAACGTATGACGTATTACATATTACGTATAACGTATAACGTATAACGTATAACGTATAACGTATAACGTATAACGTATAACGTATAACGTATAACGTATAACGTATAACGTATAACGTATAACGTATAACGTATAACGTATAACGTATAACGTATAACGTATAACGTATAACGTATAACGCATAACGTATAACGTATAACGTATAACGTATAACGTATAGCGTATAACGTATAACGTATGACGATTAACGTAAAAACGTATGACGTATTACATATTACGTATAACGTATAACGTACAACGTTTAACGTATAACCTTAACGTATAACGTATAACGTATAAACGTATAACGTATAACGTATAACGTATAACGTATAACGTATAACGTATAACGTATAACGTATAACGTATAACGTATAACGTATAACGTATAACGTATAACGTATAACGTATAACGTATAACGTATAACGTATAACGTATAACGTATAACGTATAACGTATAACGTATAACGTATAACGTATAACGTATAACGTATAACGTATAACGTATAACGTATAACGTATAACGTATAACGTATAACGTATAACGTATAACGTATAACGTATAACGTATAACGTAGAACGTATAACGTATAACGCATAACGTATAACGTATAACGTATGACGTATAACGTATAACGTATAACGTACAACGTTTAACGTATAACATATAACGTAGAACGTATAACGTATAACGTATAACGTATAACGTATAACGTATGACGTATAACATATTACGTATAACGTATAACGTATAACGTATAACGTATAACGTATAACGTATAACGTATAACGTATATCCTATAACGCATATCGTATAACGTATAACGTACAACATATACGTATAACGTATAACGTATAACGTATAACGTATAACGTATAACGTATAACGTATAACGTATAACGTATAACGTATAACGTATGACGTACAACGTATAACGTATAACGTATAACGTATAACGTATAACGTATAACGTATAGCGTATAACGTATAACGCATAACGTATAACGTATAGCGTCTAACGTATAACGTATAACGTATAACGTATAACGTATAACGTATAACGTATAACGTATAACGTATAACGTATAGGGTATAACGTATAACGTATGACGATTAACGTAAAACGTATGACGTATTACATATTACGTATAACGTATAACGTAACGTATAACGTATAACGTATAACGTATAACGTATGACGTACAACGTATAACGTATAACGTATAACGTATAACGTATAACGTATAACGTACAGCGTATAACGTATAACGCATAACGTATAACGTATAGCGTCTAACGTATAACGTATAACGTATAACGTATAACGTATAACGCATAACGTATAACGTATAACGTATAACGTATAACGTATAGGGTATAACGTATAACGTATGACGATTAACGTAAAGTATGACGTATTACATATTACGTATAACGTATAACGTATAACGTATAACGTATAGCGTCTAACGTATAGCGTATAACGTATAACGTATAACGATTAACGTAAAACGTATGACGTATTACATATTACGTATAACGTATAACGTATAACGTATAACGTATAACGTATAACGTATGACGTACAACGTATAACGTATAACGTATAATGTATAACGTATAACGTATAACGTATAGCGTCTAACGTATAACGTATAACGTATAACGTATAACGTATAACGTATAACGTATAAAGTATAACGTATAACGTATAACGTATAACGTATAACGTATAACGTATACCCTATAACGCATATCGTATAACGTATAACGTACAACATATAACGTATAACGTGTAACGTATAACGTATAACGTATAACGTATAACCTATAACGTATAACGTATAACGTATAACGTATAACGTATAACGTATAACGTATAACGTATAACGTATAACGTATAACGTATAACGTATAACGTATAACGTATAGCGTATAACGTATATCCTATAACGCATAACGTATAACGTATAACGTACAACGTATAACGTATAACGTATAACGTATAACGTATAACGTATAACGTATAACGTATAACGTATAACGTATAACGTATAACGTATAACGTATAACGTATAACGTATAACGTATAACGTATAACGTATAACGTATAACGTATAACGTATAACGTATAACGTATAACGTATAACGTATAACGTATAACGCATAACGTATAACGTATAACGTATAACGTATAACGTATAACGTATAACGTATAACGTATAACGTATAACGTATAACGTATAACGTATAACGTATAACGTATAACTTATAACGTATAACGTATAACGTATAACGTATAACGTATAACGTATAACGTATAACGTATAACGTATAACGTATAACGTATAACGTATAACGTATAACGTATAGCGTATAACGTATAACGTATGACGATTAACGTAAAACGTATGACGTATCACATATTACGTATAACGTATAACGTATAACGTATAACGTATAACGTATAACGTATAACGTATAACGTATAACGTATAACGTATAACCTACAACGTATAACGTACAACGTATAACGTACAACGTATATCGTATAACGTATAACGGATAGCGTCTAACGTATAACGTATAACGTACAACGTTTGACGTATAACGTATAACGTAGAACGTATAACGTATAACGTATAACGTATAACGTATAACGTATGACGTATAACATATTACGTATAACGTATAACGTATAACGCATAACGTATAACGTATAACGTATAACGTATAACGTATATCCTATAACGCATATCGTATAACGTATAACGTATAACGTATAACGTATAACGTATAACGTATAACGTATAACGTATAACGTATAGGGTATAACGTATAACGTATGACGATTAACGTAAAACGTATGACGTATTACATATTACGTATAACGTATAACGTATAACGTATAACGTATAACGTATAACGTATAACGTATGACGTACAACGTATAACGTATAACGTATAACGTATAACGTATAACGTATAACGTACAGCGTATAACGTATAACGCATAACGTATAACGTATAGCGTCTAACGTATAACGTATAACGTATAACGTATAACGTATAACGCATAACGTATAACGTATAACGTATAACGTATAACGTATAGGGTATAACGTATAACGTATGACGATTAACGTAAAACGTATGACGTATTACATATTACGTATAACGTATAACGTATAACGTATAACGTATAGCGTCTAACGTATAGCGTATAACGTATAACGTATAACGATTAACGTAAAACGTATGACGTATTACATATTACGTATAACGTATAACGTATAACGTATAACGTATAACGTATAACGTATGACGTACAACGTATAACGTATAACGTATAATGTATAACGTATAACGTATAACGTATAGCGTCTAACGTATAACGTATAACGTATAACGTATAACGTATAACGTATAACGTATAAAGTATAACGTATAACGTATAACGTATAACGTATAACGTATAACGTATACCCTATAACGCATATCGTATAACGTATAACGTACAACATATAACGTATAACGTGTAACGTATAACGTATAACGTATAACGTATAACCTATAACGTATAACGTATAACGTATAACGTATAACGTATAACGTATAACGTATAACGTATAACGTATAACGTATAACGTATAACGTATAACGTATAACGTATAGCGTATAACGTATATCCTATAACGCATAACGTATAACGTATAACGTACAACGTATAACGTATAACGTATAACGTATAACGTATAACGTATAACGTATAACGTAT
Source organism: Ptiloglossa arizonensis (assembly GCF_051014685.1). Classification (NCBI taxonomy): domain Eukaryota; kingdom Metazoa; phylum Arthropoda; class Insecta; order Hymenoptera; family Colletidae; genus Ptiloglossa; species Ptiloglossa arizonensis. The sequence continues at coordinate 16,751 of NW_027478569.1, forward strand.
AACGTATAACGTATAACGTATAACGTATAACGTATAACGTATAACGTATAACGTATAACGTATAACGTATAACGTATAACGTATAACGTATAACGTATAACGTATAACGTATAACGTATAACGTATAACGCATAACGTATAACGTATAACGTATAACGTATAACGTATAACGTATAACGTATAACGTATAACGTATAACGTATAACGTATAACGTATAACGTATAACGTATAACTTATAACGTATAACGTATAACGTATAACGTATAACGTATAACGTATAACGTATAACGTATAACGTATAACGTATAACGTATAACGTATAACGTATAACGTATAGCGTATAACGTATAACGTATGACGATTAACGTAAAACGTATGACGTATCACATATTACGTATAACGTATAACGTATAACGTATAACGTATAACGTATAACGTATAACGTATAACGTATAACGTATAACGTATAACCTACAACGTATAACGTACAACGTATAACGTACAACGTATATCGTATAACGTATAACGGATAGCGTCTAACGTATAACGTATAACGTACAACGTTTGACGTATAACGTATAACGTAGAACGTATAACGTATAACGTATAACGTATAACGTATAACGTATGACGTATAACATATTACGTATAACGTATAACGTATAACGCATAACGTATAACGTATAACGTATAACGTATAACGTATATCCTATAACGCATATCGTATAACGTATAACGTATAACGTATAACGTATAACCAATAACGTATAACGTATAAAGTATAACGTATAACGTATAACGTATAACGTACAACGTATAACGTATAACGTATAACGTATAACGTATAACGTATAACGTATAACGTATAACTTATAACGTATAACGTATAACCTATAACGTATAACGTATAACGTATAACGTATAACGTATAACGTATAACGTATAACGTATAACGTATAACGTATAGCGTATAACGTATAACGTATGACGATTAACGTAAAACGTATGACGTATTACATATTACATATAACGTATAACGTATAACGTTTAACGTATAACGTATAACGTATAACGTATAACGTATAACGTATAACGTATAACGTATAACGTATAACGTATAACGTATAAAGTATAACGTATGACGTATAACGTATAACGTATAACGTACAACGTTTGACGTATAACGTATAACGTAGAACGTATAACGTATATCGTATAACGTATAACGTATAACGTATGACTTATAACATATTACGTATAACGTATAATGTATAACGTATAACGTATAACGTATAACGTACAACGTATAACGTACAACGTATATCCTATAACGCATAACGTATAACGTATAACGTATAACCTACAACGTATAACGTACAACGTATAACGTACAACGTATATCGTATAACGTATAACGGATAGCGTCTAACGTATAACGTATAACGTACAACGTTTGACGTATAACGTATAACGTAGAACGTATAACGTATAACGTATAACGTATAACGCATAACGTATGACGTATAACATATTACGTATAACGTATAACGTATAACGTATAACGTATAACGTATAACGTATAACGTATAACGTATAACGTATAACGTATAACGTATATCCTATAACGCATATCGTATAACGTATAACGTACAACATATAACGTATAACGTATAACGTATAACGTATAACGTATAACGTATAACGTATAACGTATAACGTATAACGTATAACGTATAACGTATAACGTATAACGTATAACGTATAACGTATATCCTATAACGCATATCGTATAACGTATAACGTACAACATATAACGTATAACGTATAACGTATAACGTATAACGTATAGCGTATAACGTATAACGTATGACGATTAACGTAAAACGTATGACGTATCACATATTACGTATAACGTATAACGTATAACGTATAACGTATAACGTATAACGTATAACGTATAACGTATAACGTATAACGTATAACCTACAACGTATAACGTACAACGTATAACGTATAACGTATAACGTATAGCGTATAACGCATAACGTATGACGATTAACGTAAAACGTATGACGTATTACATATTACGTATAACGTATAACGTATAACGTATAACGTATAACGTATAACGTATAACGTATAACGTATAACGTATAACGTATAACGTATAACGTATATCGTATAACGTATAACGTATAACGTATAACGTATAACGTATAACGTATAACGTATAACGTATAACGTATAACGTATAACGTATAACGTATAACGTATAACGTATAACGTATAACGTATAACGTATAACGTATAACGTATAACGTATAACGTATAACGTATAACGTATAACGTATAACGTATAACGTATAACGTATAACGTATAGCGTATAACGCATAACGTATGACGATTAACGTAAAACGTATGACGTATTACATATTACGTATAACGTATAACGTATAACGTATAACGTATAACGTATAACGTATAACGTATAACGTATAACGTATAACGTATAACGTATAACGTATAACGTATAACGTATAACGTATAACGTAGAACGTATAACGTATAACGCATAACGTATAACGTATAACGTATGACGTATAACGTATAACGTATAACGTACAACGTTTAACGTATAACATATAACGTAGAACGTATAACGTATAACGTATAACGTATAACGTATAACGTATAACGTATAACGTATAACGTATAACGTATAACGTATAACGTATAACGTATAACGTATAACGTATAACGTATGACGTATAACGTATAACGTATAACGTATAACGTATAACGTATAACGTATGGCGTATAACGTATAACGTATAACGAATAACGTATAACGTATAACGTATAACGTATAATGTACAACGTTTAACGTATAACGTATAACGTATAACGCAGAACGTATAACGTACAACGTATAACGTATAACGTATAACGTATAACGTATAACGTATAACGTATAACGTATAACGTATAACGTATAACGTACAACGTATAGCGTATAACGTATAACGTATAACGTACAACGTATAACGTATAACGTATAACGCATAACGTATAACGTATAGCGTCTAACGTATAACGTATAACGTATAACGTATAACGTATAACGTATAACGTATAACGTATAACGTATAACGTATAACGTATAACGTATAGCGTATAACGTATTACGTATGACGATTAACGTAAAACGTATGACGTATTACATATTACGTATAACGTATAACGTATAACGTATAACGTATAACGTATAACGTATAACGTATAACGTATAACGTATAACGTATAACGTATAACGTATAACGTATAACGTATAACGTATAACGTATAACGTATAACGTATAACGTATAACGTATAACGTATAACGTATAACGCATAACGTATAACGTATAACGTATAACGTATAACGTATAGCGTATAACGTATAACGTATGACGATTAACGTAAAACGTATGACGTATTACATATTACGTATAACGTATAACGTACAACGTTTAACGTATAACCTATAACGTAGAACGTATAACGTATAACGTATAACGTATAACGTATAACGTATAACGTATAACGTATAACGTATAACGTATAACGTATAACGTATAACGTATAACGTATAACGTATAACGTATAACGTATAACGTATAACGTATAACGTATAACGTATAACGTATAACGTATAACGTATAACGTATAACGTATAACGTATAACGTATAACGTATAACGTATAACGTATAACGTATAACGTATAACGTATAACGTATAACGTATAACGTATAACGTATAACGTATAACGTATAACGTATAACGTATAACGTATAACGTATAACGTATAACGTATAACGTATAACGTATATCCTATAACGCATAACGTATAACGTATAACGTACAACATATAACGTATAACGTATAACGTATAACGTATAACGTATAACGTATAACGTATAACGTATAACGTATAACGTATAACGTATAACGTATAACGTATAACGTATAACGTATAACGTATAACGTATAACGTATAACGTATAACGTATAACGTATAACGTATAACGTATAACGTATAACGTATAACGTATAACGTATAACGTATAACGTATAACGTATAACGTATAACGTATAACGTATAACGTATAACGTATAACGTATAACGTATAACGTATAACGTATAACGTATAACGTATAACGTATAACGTATAACGTATAACGTATAACGTATAACGTATAACGTATAACTTATAACGTATAACGTATAACGTATAACGTATAACGTATAACGTATAACGTATAACGTATAACGTATAACGTATAACGTATAACGTATAACGTATAACGTATAGCGTATAACGTATAACGTATGACGATTAACGTAAAACGTATGACGTATCACATATTACGTATAACGTATAACGTATAACGTATAACGTATAACGTATAACGTATAACGTATAACGTATAACGTATAACCTACAACGTATAACGTACAACGTATAACGTACAACGTATATCGTATAACGTATAACGGATAGCGTCTAACGTATAACGTATAACGTACAACGTTTGACGTATAACGTATAACGTAGAACGTATAACGTATAACGTATAACGTATAACGTATAACGTATGACGTATAACATATTACGTATAACGTATAACGTATAACGTATAACGTATAACGTATAACGTATAACGTATAACGTATAACGTATATCCTATAACGCATATCGTATAACGTATAACGTATAACGTATAACGTATAACCAATAACGTATAACGTATAACGTATAACGTATAACGTATAACGTATAACGTACAACGTATAACGTATAACGTATAACGTATAACGTATAACGTATAACGTATAACGTATAACTTATAACGTATAACGTATAACGTATAACGTATAACGTATAACGTATAACGTATAACGTATAACGTATAACGTATAACGTATAACGTATAACGTATAACGTATAACGTATAACGTATAGCGTATAACGTATAACGTATGACGATTAACGTAAAACGTATGACGTATTACATACTACATATAACGTATAACGTATAACGTATAACGTATAACGTATAACGTATAACGTATAACGTATAACGTATAACGTATAACGTATAACGTATAACGTATAACGTATAACGTATAAAGTATAACGTATGACGTATAACGTATAACGTATAACGTACAACGTTTGACGTATAACGTATAACGTAGAACGTATAACGTATATCGTATAACGTATAACGTATAACGTATGACGTATAACATATTACGTATAACGTATAACGTATAACGTATAACGTATAACGTATAACGTACAACGTATAACGTACAACGTATATCCTATAACGCATAACGTATAACGTATAACGTATAACCTACAACGTATAACGTACAACGTATAACGTACAACGTATATCGTATAACGTATAACGGATAGCGTCTAACGTATAACGTATAACGTACAACGTTTGACGTATAACGTATAACGTAGAACGTATAACGTATAACGTATAACGTATAACGTATAACGTATGACGTATAACATATTACGTATAACGTATAACGTATAACGTATAACGTATAACGTATAACGTATAACGTATAACGTATAACGTATAACGTATAACGTATAACGTATAACGTATAACGTATAACGTATAACGTATAACGTATAACGTATAACGTATAACGTATAACGTATAACGTATAACGTATAACGTATAACGTATAACGTATAACGTATAACGTATAACGTATAACGTATAACGTATAACGTATAACGTATAACGTATAACGTATAACGTATAACGTATGACGTACAACGTATAACGTATAACGTATAACGTATAACGTATAACGTATAACGTATAACGTATAACTTATAACGTATAACGTATAACGTATAACGTATAACGTATAACGTATAACGTATAACGTATAACGTATAACGTATAACGTATAACGTATAACGTATAACGTATAACGTATAACGTATAACGTATAACGTATAGCGTATAACGTATAACGTATGACGATTAACGTAAAACGTATGACGTATTACATATTACATATAACGTATAACGTATAACGTATAACGTATAACGTATAACGTATAACGTATAACGTATAACGTATAACGTATAACGTATAACGTATAACGTATAACGTATAACGTATAAAGTATAACGTATGACGTATAACGTATAACGTATAACGTACAACGTTTGACGTATAACGTATAACGTAGAACGTATAACGTATATCGTATAACGTATAACGTATAACGTATGACGTATAACATATTACGTATAACGTATAACGTATAACGTATAACGTATAACGTATAACGTACAACGTATAACGTACAACGTATATCCTATAACGCATAACGTATAACGTATAACGTATAACCTACAACGTATAACGTACAAAGTATAACGTACAACGTATATCGTATAACGTATAACGTATAACGTATATCGTATAACGTTTAACGTATAACGTATAACGAATAACGTATAACGTATATCGCATGACGTATAACGCATAACGTATAACGTATAACGTACAACGTATAACGTACAACGTATATCCTATAACGCATAACGTATAACGTATAACGTATAACGTATAACGTATAACGTATAACGTATAACGTATAACGTACAACGTTTAACGTATAACGTATAACGTATAACGTATAACGTATAACGTATAACGTATAACGTATAACGGATAACGTATAACGTATAACGTATAACGTATAACGTATAACGTACAACGTCTAACGTATAACGTATAACGTATAACGTATAACGTACAACGTATAACGTATAACGTATATCCTATAACGCATAACGTATAACGTATATCCTATAACGCATAACGTATAACGTATAACGTACAACGTATAACGTATAACGTATAACGTATAACGTATAACGTATAACGTATAACGTATAACGTATAACGTTTAACGTATAACGTATAACGTATAACGTATAACGTATAACGTATAACGTATAACGTATAACGTATAACGGATAACGTATAACGTATAACGTATAACGTATAACGTATAACGTATATCGCCTGACGTATAACGTATAACGTATAACGTATAACGTACAACGTATAACGTATAACGTATATCCTATAACGTATAACGTATAACGTATAACGTATAACGTATAACGTATAACGTATAACGTATAACGTATAACGTATAACGTATAACGTATAACGTATAACGTATAACGTATAACGTTTAACGTATAACGTATAACGTATAACGTATAACGTATAACGTATAACGTATAACGGATAACGTATAACGTATAACGTATAACGTATAACGTATAACGTACAACGTCTAACGTATAACGTATAACGTATAACGTATAACGTACAACGTATAACGTATAACGTATATCCTATAACGCATAACGTATAACGTATATCCTATAACGCATAACGTATAACGTATAACGTACAACGTATAACGTATAACGTATAACGTATAACGTATAACGTATAACGTATAACGTATAACGTATAACGTATAACGTATAACGTATAACGTATATCGTATAACGTACAACGTTTAACGTATAACGTATAACGAATAACGTATAACGTATATCGCATGACGTATAACGCATAACGTATAACGTATAACGTACAACGTATAACGTACAACGTATATCCTATAACGCATAACGTATAACGTATAACGTATAACGTATAACGTATAACGTATAACGTATAACGTATAACGTACAACGTTTAACGTATAACGTATAACGAATAACGTATAACGTATATCGCATGACGTATAACGCATAACGTATAACGTATAACGTATAACGTATAACGTATAACGTATAACGTATAACGTATAACGTATAACGTATAACGTATAACGTACAACATATAACGTATAACGTATAACGTATAACGTATAACGTATAACGTATAACGTATAACGTATAACGTATAACGTATAACGTATAACGTATAACGTATAACGTATAACGTATAACGTATAACGTATAACGTATAACGTATAACGTATAACGTATAACGTATAACGTATAACGTATAACGTATAACGTATAACGTATAACGTATAACGTATAACGTATAACGTATAACGTATAACGTATAACGTATAACGTATAACGTATAACGTATAACGTATAACGTATAACGTATAACGTATAACGTATAACGTATAGCGTATAACGCATAACGTATGACGATTAACGTAAAACGTATGACGTATTTCATATTACGTATAACGTATAACGTATAACGTATAACGTATAACGTATAACGTATAACGTATAACGTATAACGTATAACGTATAACGTATAACGTATAACGTATAACGTATAACGTATAACGTAGAACGTATAACGTATAACGCATAACGTATAACGTATAACGTATGACGTATAACGTATAACGTATAACGTACAACGTTTAACGTATAACATATAACGTAGAACGTATAACGTATAACGTATAACGTATAACGTATAACGTATAACGTATAACGTATAACGTATAACGTATAACGTATAACGTATAACGTATAACGTATAACGTATAACGTATGACGTATAACGTATAACGTATAACGTATAACGTATAACGTATAACGTATGGCGTATAACGTATAACGTATAACGAATAACGTATAACGTATAACGTATAACGTATAACGTATAATGTACAACGTTTAACGTATAACGTATAACGTATAACGCAGAACGTATAACGTACAACGTATAACGTATAACGTATAACGTATAACGTATAACGTATAACGTATAACGTATAACGTATAACGTATAACGTACAACGTATAGCGTATAACGTATAACGTATAACGTACAACGTATAACGTATAACGTATAACGCATAACGTATAACGTATAGCGTCTAACGTATAACGTATAACGTATAACGTATAACGTATAACGTATAACGTATAACGTATAACGTATAACGTATAACGTATAACGTATAGCGTATAACGTATTACGTATGACGACTAACGTAAAACGTATGACGTATTACATATTACGTATAACGTATAACGTATAACGTATAACGTATAACGTATAACGTATAACGTATAACGTATAACGTATAACGTATAACGTATAACGTATAACGTATAACGTATAACGTATAACGTATAACGTATAACGTATAACGTATAACGTATAACGTATAACGTATAACGCATAACGTATAACGTATAACGTATAACGTATAACGTATAGCGTATAACGTATAACGTATGACGATTAACGTAAAACGTATGACGTATTACATATTACGTATAACGTATAACGTACAACGTTTAACGTATAACCTATAACGTATAACGTATAACGTATAACGTATAACGTATAACGTATAACGTATAACGTATGACGTATAACGTATAACGTATAACGTATAACGTATAACGTCTAACGTATAACGTATAACGTATAACGTATAACGTATAACGTATAACGTATAACGTATAACGTATAACGTATAACGTATAACGTATAGCGTATAACGTATTACGTATGACGATTAACGTAAAACGTATGACGTATTACATATTACGTATAACGTATAACGTATAACGTATAACGTATAACGTATAACGTATAACGTATAACGTATAACGTATAACGTATAACGTATAACGTATAACGTATAACGTATAACGTATAACGTATAATGTATAACGTATAACGTATAACGTATAACGTATAACGTATAGCGTCTAACGTATAACGTATAACGTATAACGTACAACGTATAACGTATAACGTATATCCTATAACGCATAACGTTTAACGTATAACGTATAACGTACAACGTCTAACGTATAACGTATAACGTATAACGTATAACGTAAAACGTATAACGTATAACGTATAACGTATAACGTATAACGTATAACGTATAACGTATAACGTATAACGTATAACGTATAACGTATAACGTATAACGTATAACCAACAACGTATAACGTATAACGTATAACGTATAACGTATAACGTATAACTTATAACGTATAACGTATAACGTAAAACGTACAACGTTTAACGTATAACGTATAACGAATAACGTATAACGTATATCGCCTGACGTATAACGCATAACGTATAACGTATAACGTACAACGTATAACGTATAACGTATATCCTATAACGTATAACGTATAACGTATAACGTATAACGTATAACGTATAACGTATAACGTATAACGTATAACGTATAACGTATAACGTATAACGTATAACGTATAACGTATAACGTATAACGTATAACGTATAACGTATAACGTATAACGTATAACGTATAACGTATAACGTATAACGGATAACGTATAACGTATAACGTATAACGTATAACGTATAACGTACAACGTCTAACGTATAACGTATAACGTATAACGTATAACGTACAACGTATAACGTATAACGTATATCCTATAACGCATAACGTATAACGTATATCCTATAACGCATAACGTATAACGTATAACGTACAACGTATAACGTATAACGTATAACGTATAACGTATAACGTATAACGTATAACGTATAACGTATAACGTATATCGTATAACGTACAACGTTTAACGTATAACGTATAACGTATAACGTATAACGTATAACGTATAACGTATAACGTACAACGTTTAACGTATAACCTATAACGTATAACGTATAACGCATAACGTATAACGTATAACGTACAACGTATAACGTACAACGTATATCCTATAACGCATAACGTATAACGTATAACGTATAACGTATAACGTATAACGTATAACGTATAACGTATAACGTACAACGTTTAACGTATAACGTATAACGAATAACGTATAACGTATATCGCATGACGTATAACGCATAACGTATAACGTATAACGTATAACGTATAACGTATAACGTATAACGTATAACGTATAACGTATAACGTATAACGTATAACGTATAACGTATAACGTATAACGTATAACGTATAACGTATAACGTACAACGTTTAGCGTATAACCTATAACGTATAACGTATAACGTATAACGTATAACGTATAACGTATAACGTATAACGTATAACGTATAACGTATAACGTATAACGTATAACGTATAACGTATAACGTATAACGTATAACGTATAACGTATAACGAATAACGTATAACGTATAACGTATAACGTTTAATGTACAACGTTTAACGTATAACGTATAACGTATAACGTAGAACGTATAACGTACAACGTATAACGTATAACGTATAACGTATAACGTATAACGTATAACGTATAACGTAGAACGTATAACGTATAACGTATAACGTACAACGTATAACGTATAACGTATAACGTATAACGTACAACGTATAACGTATAACGTATAACGCATAACGTATAACGTATAGCGTCTAACGTATAACGTATAACGTATAACGTATAACGTATAACGTATAACGTATAACGTATAACGTATAACGTATAACGTATAGCGTATGACGTATAACGTATGACGATTAACGTAAAACGTATGACGTATTACATATTACGTATAACGTATAACGTATAACGTACAACGTATAACGTATAACGTATAACGTATAACGTATAACGTACAACGTATAACGTATAACGTATAACGTATAACGTATAACGTATAACGTATAACGTATAACGTATAACGTATAACGTATAACGTATAACGTATAACGTATAACGTATAACGTATAACGTATAACGTATAACGTATAACGTATAACGTATAACGTATAACGTATAACGTATAACGTATGACGTATAACGTATAACGTATAACGTATAACGTATAACGTATAACGTATAACGTATAACGTATAACGTATAACGTATAACGCATAACGTATAACGTATAACGTATAACGTATAACGTATAACGTATAACGTACAACGTTTAACGTATAACGTATAACGTAGAACGTATAACGTATAACGTATAACGTATAACGTATAACGTATAACGTATAACGTATAACGCATAACGTATAACGTATAACGTATAGCGTCTAACGTATAACGTATAACGTATAACGTACAACGTATAACGTATAACGTATATCCTATAACGCTTAACGTTTAACGTATAACGTATAACGTACAACGTCTAACGTATAACGTATAACGTATAACGTATAACGTAAAACGTATAACGTATAACGTATAACGTATAACGTATAACGTATAACGTATAACGTATAACGTATAACGTATAACGTATAACGTATAACGTATAACCAACAACGTATAACGTATAACGTATAACGTATAACGTATAACGTATAACTTATAACGTATAACGTATAACGTAAAACGTACAACGTTTAACGTATAACGTATAACGAATAACGTATAACGTATATCGCCTGACGTATAACGCATAACGTATAACGTATAACGTGCAACGTATAACGTATAACGTATATCCTATAACGTATAACGTATAACGTATAACGTATAACGTATAACGTATAACGGATAACGTATAACGTATAACGTATAACGTATAACGTATAACGTATAACGTATAACGTATAACGTATAACGTTTAACGTATAACGTATAACGTATAACGTATAACGTATAACGTATAACGTATAACGGATAACGTATAACGTATAACGTATAACGTATAACGTATAACGTACAACGTCTAACGTATAACGTATAACGTATAACGTATAACGTACAACGTATAACGTATAACGTATATCCTATAACGCATAACGTATAACGTATATCCTATAACGCATAACGTATAACGTATAACGTACAACGTATAACGTATAACGTATAACGTATAACGTATAACGTATAACGTATAACGTATAACGTATAACGTTTAACGTATAACGTATAACGTATAACGTATAACGTATAACGTATAACGTATAACGTATAACGTATAACGGATAACGTATAACGTATAACGTATAACGTATAACGTATAACGTATATCGCCTGACGTATAACGTATAACGTATAACGTATAACGTACAACGTATAACGTATAACGTATATCCTATAACGTATAACGTATAACGTATAACGTATAACGTATAACGTATAACGTATAACGTATAACGTATAACGTATAACGTATAACGTATAACGTATAACGTATAACGTATAACGTTTAACGTATAACGTATAACGTATAACGTATAACGTATAACGTATAACGTATAACGGATAACGTATAACGTATAACGTATAACGTATAACGTATAACGTACAACGTCTAACGTATAACGTATAACGTATAACGTATAACGTACAACGTATAACGTATAACGTATATCCTATAACGCATAACGTATAACGTATATCCTATAACGCATAACGTATAACGTATAACGTACAACGTATAACGTATAACGTATAACGTATAACGTATAACGTATAACGTATAACGTATAACGTATAACGTATAACGTATAACGTATAACGTATATCGTATAACGTACAACGTTTAACGTATAACGTATAACGAATAACGTATAACGTATATCGCATGACGTATAACGCATAACGTATAACGTATAACGTACAACGTATAACGTACAACGTATATCCTATAACGCATAACGTATAACGTATAACGTATAACGTATAACGTATAACGTATAACGTATAACGTATAACGTACAACGTTTAACGTATAACGTATAACGAATAACGTATAACGTATATCGCATGACGTATAACGCATAACGTATAACGTATAACGTATAACGTATAACGTATAACGTATAACGTATAACGTATAACGTATAACGTATAACGTATAACGTATAACGTATAACGTATAACGTATAACGTATAACGTATAACGTATAACGTATAACGTACAACGTTTAACGTATAACGTATAACGTACAACGTATAACGTATAACGTACAACGTATAACGTATAACGTATAACGTATAACGTATAACGTATAACGTATAACGTATAACGTATAACGTATAACGTATAACGTATAACGTATAACGTATAACGTATAACGTATAACGTATAACGTATAACGAATAACGTATAACGTATAACGTATAACGTATAATGTACAACGTTTAACGTATAACGTATAACGTATAACGTAGAACGTATAACGTACAACGTATAACGTATAACGTATAACGTATAACGTATAACGTATAACGTATAACGTAGAACGTATAACGTATAACGTATAACGTACAACGTATAACGTATAACGTATAACGTATAACGTACAACGTATAACGTATAACGTATAACGTATAACGTATAACGTATAACGTATAACGTACAACGTATAACGTATAACGTATAACGTATAACGTACAACGTATAACGTATAACGTATAACGCATAACGTATAACGTATAGCGTCTAACGTATAACGTATAACGTATAACGTATAACGTATAACGTATAACGTATAACGTATAACGTATAACGTATAACGTATAACGTATAGCGTATAACGTATTACGTATGACGATTAACGTAAAACGTATGACGTATTACATATTACGTATAACGTATAACGTATAACGTATAACGTATAACGTATAACGTATAACGTATAACGTATAACGTATAACGTATAACGTATAACGTATAACGTATAACGTATAACGTATAACGTATAACGTATAACGTATAACGTATAACGTATAACGTATAACGTATAACGTATAACGCATAACGTATAACGCATAACGTATAACGTATAACGTATAACGTATAACGTATGACGTATAACGTATAACGTATAACGTATAACGTATAACGTATAACGTATAACGTATAACGTATAACGTATAACGTATAACGCATAACGTATAACGTATAACGTATAACGTATAACGTATAACGTATAACGTACAACGTTTAACGTATAACGTATAACGTAGAACGTATAACGTATAACGTATAACGTATAACGTATAACGTATAACGTATAGCGTATAACGTATAACGTATGACGATTAACGTAAAACGTATGACGTATTACATATTACGTATAACGTATAACGTATAACGTATAACGTATAACGTATAACGTATAACGTATAACGTATAACGTATAACGTATAACGTATAACGTATAACGTGTAACGTATAACGTATAACGTATAACGTATAACGTATAACGTATAACGTATAACGCATAACGTATAACGTATAACGTATAACGTATAACGTATAGCGTATAACGTATAACGTATGACGATTAACGTAAAACGTATGACGTATTACATATTACGTATAACGTATAACGTATAACGTATAACGTATAACGTATAACGTATAACGTATAACGTATAACGTATAACGTATAACGTATAACGTATAACGTATAACGTATAACGTATAACGTATAACGTATAACGTATAACGTATAACGTATAACGTATAACGTATAACGTATAACGTATAACGTATAACGTATTACGTATAACGTATAACGTATAACGTATAACGTATAACGTATAACGCATAACGTATAACGTATAACGTATGACGTATAACGTATATCGTATAACGTACAACGTTTAACGTATAACGTAGAACGTAGAACATATAACGTATAACGTATAACGTATAACGTATAACGTATAACGTATAACGTATGACGTATAACGTATAACGTATAACGTATAACGTATAACGTATAACGTATAACGTATAACGTATAACGTATAACGTATAACGCATAACGTATAACGTATAACGTATAACGTATAACGTATAACGTATAACGTATAACGTACAACGTTTAACGTATAACGTATAACGTAGAACGTATAACGTATAACGTATAACGTATAACGTATAACGTATAACGTATAACGTATAACGTATAACGTATAACGTATAACGTATAACGTACAACGTTTAACGTATAACGTATAACGTAGAACGTATAACGTATAACGTATAACGTATAACGTATAACGTATAACGTATAGCGTATAACGTATAACGTATGACGATTAACGTAAAACGTATGACGTATTACATATTACGTATAACGTATAACGTATAACGTATAACGTATAACGTATAACGTATAACGTATAACGTATAACGTATAACGTATAACGTATAACGTATAACGTATAACGTAGAACGTATAACGTATAACGCATAACGTATAACGTATAACGTATGACGTATAACGTATAACGTATAACGTACAACGTTTAACGTATAACCTATAACGTAGAACGTATAACGTATAACGTATAACGTATAACGTATAACGTATAACGTATAACGTATAACGTATAACGTATAACGTATAACGTATAACGTATAACGTATAACGTATAACGTATAACGTATAACGTATAACGTATAACGTATAACGTATAACGTATAACGTATAACGTATAACGTAGAACGTATAACGTACAACGTATAACGTATAACGTATAACGTATAACGTATAACGTATAACGTAGAACGTATAACGTATAACGTATAACGTACAACGTATAACGTATAACGTATAACGTATAACGTACAACGTATAACGTATAACGTATAACGTATAACGTATAACGTATAACGTATAACGTACAACGTATAACGTATAACGTATAACGTATAACGTACAACGTATAACGTATAACGTATAACGCATAACGTATAACGTATAGCGTCTAACGTATAACGTATAACGTATAACGTATAACGTATAACGTATAACGTATAACGTATAACGTATAACGTATAACGTATAACGTATAGCGTATAACGTATTACGTATGACGATTAACGTAAAACGTATGACGTATTACATATTACGTATAACGTATAACGTATAACGTATAACGTATAACGTATAACGTATAACGTATAACGTATAACGTATAACGTATAACGTATAACGTATAACGTATAACGTATAACGTATAACGTATAACGTATAACGTATAACGTATAACGTATAACGTATAACGTATAACGTATAACGTATAACGCATAACGTATAACGTATAACGTATAACGTATAACGTATAACGTATAACGTACAACGTTTAACGTATAACGTATAACGTAGAACGTATAACGTATAACGTATAACGTATAACGTATAACGTATAACGTATAACGTATAACGCATAACGTATAACGTATAACGTATAGCGTCTAACGTATAACGTATAACGTATAACGTACAACGTATAACGTATAACGTATATCCTATAACGCTTAACGTTTAACGTATAACGTATAACGTACAACGTCTAACGTATAACGTATAACGTATAACGTATAACGTAAAACGTATAACGTATAACGTATAACGTATAACGTATAACGTATAACGTATAACGTATAACGTATAACGTATAACGTATAACGTATAACGTATAACCAACAACGTATAACGTATAACGTATAACGTATAACGTATAACGTATAACTTATAACGTATAACGTATAACGTAAAACGTACAACGTTTAACGTATAACGTATAACGAATAACGTATAACGTATATCGCCTGACGTATAACGCATAACGTATAACGTATAACGTGCAACGTATAACGTATAACGTATATCCTATAACGTATAACGTATAACGTATAACGTATAACGTATAACGTATAACGTATAACGTATAACGTATAACGTATAACGTATAACGTATAACGTATAACGTATAACGTATAACGTATAACGTATAACGTATAACGTATAACGTATAACGTATAACGTATAACGTATAACGGATAACGTATAACGTATAACGTATAACGTATAACGTATAACGTACAACGTCTAACGTATAACGTATAACGTATAACGTATAACGTACAACGTATAACGTATAACGTATATCCTATAACGCATAACGTATAACGTATATCCTATAACGCATAACGTATAACGTATAACGTACAACGTATAACGTATAACGTATAACGTATAACGTATAACGTATAACGTATAACGTATAACGTATAACGTATAACGTATAACGTATAACGTATAACGTATATCGTATAACGTACAACGTTTAACGTATAACGTATAACGAATAACGTATAACGTATATCGCATGACGTATAACGCATAACGTATAACGTATAACGTACAACGTATAACGTACAACGTATATCCTATAACGCATAACGTATAACGTATAACGTATAACGTATAACGTATAACGTATAACGTATAACGTATAACGTACAACGTTTAACGTATAACGTATAACGAATAACGTATAACGTATATCGCATGACGTATAACGCATAACGTATAACGTATAACGTATAACGTATAACGTATAACGTATAACGTATAACGTATAACGTATAACGTATAACGTATAACGTATAACGTATAACGTATAACGTATAACGTATAACGTATAACGTATAACGTATAACGTATAACGTACAACGTTTAACGTATAACGTATAACGTACAACGTATAACGTATAACGTACAACGTATAACGTATAACGTATAACGTATAACGTATAACGTATAACGTATAACGTATAACGTATAACGTATAACGTATAACGTATAACGTATAACGTATAACGTATAACGTATAACGTATAACGTATAACGTATAACGAATAACGTATAACGTATAACGTATAACGTATAATGTACAACGTTTAACGTATAACGTATAACGTATAACGTAGAACGTATAACGTACAACGTATAACGTATAACGTATAACGTATAACGTATAACGTATAACGTAGAACGTATAACGTATAACGTATAACGTACAACGTATAACGTATAACGTATAACGTATAACGTACAACGTATAACGTATAACGTATAACGTATAACGTATAACGTATAACGTATAACGTACAACGTATAACGTATAACGTATAACGTATAACGTACAACGTATAACGTATAACGTATAACGCATAACGTATAACGTATAGCGTCTAACGTATAACGTATAACGTATAACGTATAACGTATAACGTATAACGTATAACGTATAACGTATAACGTATAACGTATAACGTATAGCGTATAACGTATTACGTATGACGATTAACGTAAAACGTATGACGTATTACATATTACGTATAACGTATAACGTATAACGTATAACGTATAACGTATAACGTATAACGTATAACGTATAACGTATAACGTATAACGTATAACGTATAACGTATAACGTATAACGTATAACGTATAACGTATAACGTATAACGTATAACGTATAACGTATAACGTATAACGTATAACGTATAACGTATAACGCATAACGTATAACGTATAACGTATAACGTATAACGTATAACGTATAACGTATGACGTATAACGTATAACGTATAACGTATAACGTATAACGTATAACGTATAACGTATAACGTATAACGTATAACGTATAACGCATAACGTATAACGTATAACGTATAACGTATAACGTATAACGTATAACGTACAACGTTTAACGTATAACGTATAACGTAGAACGTATAACGTATAACGTATAACGTATAACGTATAACGTATAACGTATAGCGTATAACGTATAACGTATGACGATTAACGTAAAACGTATGACGTATTACATATTACGTATAACGTATAACGTATAACGTATAACGTATAACGTATAACGTATAACGTATAACGTATAACGTATAACGTATAACGTATAACGTATAACGTGTAACGTATAACGTATAACGTATAACGTATAACGTATAACGTATAACGTATAACGCATAACGTATAACGTATAACGTATAACGTATAACGTATAGCGTATAACGTATAACGTATGACGATTAACGTAAAACGTATGACGTATTACATATTACGTATAACGTATAACGTATAACGTATAACGTATAACGTATAACGTATAACGTATAACGTATAACGTATAACGTATAACGTATAACGTATAACGTATAACGTATAACGTATAACGTATAACGTATAACGTATAACGTATAACGTATAACGTATAACGTATAACGTATAACGTATAACGTATTACGTATAACGTATAACGTATAACGTATAACGTATAACGTATAACGCATAACGTATAACGTATAACGTATGACGTATAACGTATATCGTATAACGTACAACGTTTAACGTATAACGTAGAACGTAGAACATATAACGTATAACGTATAACGTATAACGTATAACGTATAACGTATAACGTATGACGTATAACGTATAACGTATAACGTATAACGTATAACGTATAACGTATAACGTATAACGTATAACGTATAACGTATAACGCATAACGTATAACGTATAACGTATAACGTATAACGTATAACGTATAACGTATAACGTACAACGTTTAACGTATAACGTATAACGTAGAACGTATAACGTATAACGTATAACGTATAACGTATAACGTATAACGTATAACGTATAACGTATAACGTATAACGTATAACGTATAACGTACAACGTTTAACGTATAACGTATAACGTAGAACGTATAACGTATAACGTATAACGTATAACGTATAACGTATAACGTATAGCGTATAACGTATAACGTATGACGATTAACGTAAAACGTATGACGTATTACATATTACGTATAACGTATAACGTATAACGTATAACGTATAACGTATAACGCATAACGTATAACGTATAACGTATAACGTATAACGTATAACGTATAACGTATAACGTAGAACGTATAACGTATAACGCATAACGTATAACGTATAACGTATGACGTATAACGTATAACGTATAACGTACAACGTTTAACGTATAACCTATAACGTAGAACGTATAACGTATAACGTATAACGTATAACGTATAACGTATAACGTATAACGTATAACGTATAACGTATAACGTATAACGTATAACGTATAACGTATAACGTATAACGTATAACGTATAACGTATAACGTATAACGTATAACGTATAACGTATAACGTATAACGTATAACGTAGAACGTATAACGTACAACGTATAACGTATAACGTATAACGTATAACGTATAACGTATAACGTAGAACGTATAACGTATAACGTATAACGTACAACGTATAACGTATAACGTATAACGTATAACGTACAACGTATAACGTATAACGTATAACGTATAACGTATAACGTATAACGTATAACGTACAACGTATAACGTATAACGTATAACGTATAACGTACAACGTATAACGTATAACGTATAACGCATAACGTATAACGTATAGCGTCTAACGTATAACGTATAACGTATAACGTATAACGTATAACGTATAACGTATAACGTATAACGTATAACGTATAACGTATAACGTATAGCGTATAACGTATTACGTATGACGATTAACGTAAAACGTATGACGTATTACATATTACGTATAACGTATAACGTATAACGTATAACGTATAACGTATAACGTATAACGTATAACGTATAACGTATAACGTATAACGTATAACGTATAACGTATAACGTATAACGTATAACGTATAACGTATAACGTATAACGTATAACGTATAACGTATAACGTATAACGTATAACGTATAACGCATAACGTATAACGTATAACGTATAACGTATAACGTATAACGTATAACGTATGACGTATAACGTATAACGTATAACGTATAACGTATAACGTATAACGTATAACGTATAACGTATAACGTATAACGTATAACGCATAACGTATAACGTATAACGTATAACGTATAACGTATAACGTATAACGTACAACGTTTAACGTATAACGTATAACGTAGAACGTATAACGTATAACGTATAACGTATAACGTATAACGTATAACGTATAGCGTATAACGTATAACGTATGACGATTAACGTAAAACGTATGACGTATTACATATTACGTATAACGTATAACGTATAACGTATAACGTATAACGTATAACGTATAACGTATAACGTATAACGTATAACGTATAACGTATAACGTATAACGTGTAACGTATAACGTATAACGTATAACGTATAACGTATAACGTATAACGTATAACGCATAACGTATAACGTATAGCGTATAACGTATAACGTATGACGATTAACGTAAAACGTATGACGTATTACATATTACGTATAACGTATAACGTATAACGTATAACGTATAACGTATAACGTATAACGTATAACGTATAACGTATAACGTATAACGTATAACGTATAACGTATGACGTATAACGTATAACGTATAACGTATAACGTATAACGTATAACGTATAACGTATAACGTATAACGTATAACGTATAACGCATAACGTATAACGTATAACGTATAACGTATAACGTATAACGTATAACGTACAACGTTTAACGTATAACGTATAACGTAGAACGTATAACGTATAACGTATAACGTATAACGTATAACGTATAACGTATAACGTATAACGCATAACGTATAACGTATAACGTATAGCGTCTAACGTATAACGTATAACGTATAACGTACAACGTATAACGTATAACGTATATCCTATAACGCTTAACGTTTAACGTATAACGTATAACGTACAACGTCTAACGTATAACGTATAACGTATAACGTATAACGTAAAACGTATAACGTATAACGTATAACGTATAACGTATAACGTATAACGTATAACGTATAACGTATAACGTATAACGTATAACGTATAACGTATAACCAACAACGTATAACGTATAACGTATAACGTATAACGTATAACATAACTTATAACGTATAACGTATAACGTAAAACGTACAACGTTTAACGTATAACGTATAACGAATAACGTATAACGTATATCGCCTGACGTATAACGCATAACGTATAACGTATAACGTGCAACGTATAACGTATAACGTATATCCTATAACGTATAACGTATAACGTATAACGTATAACGTATAACGTATAACGTATAACGTATAACGTATAACGTATAACGTATAACGTATAACGTATAACGTATAACGTATAACGTATAACGTATAACGTATAACGTATAACGTATAACGTATAACGTATAACGTATAACGTATAACGTATAACGGATAACGTATAACGTATAACGTATAACGTATAACGTATAACGTACAACGTCTAACGTATAACGTATAACGTATAACGTATAACGTACAACGTATAACGTATAACGTATATCCTATAACGCATAACGTATAACGTATATCCTATAACGCATAACGTATAACGTATAACGTACAACGTATAACGTATAACGTATAACGTATAACGTATAACGTATAACGTATAACGTATAACGTATAACGTATAACGTATAACGTATAACGTATAACGTATATCGTATAACGTACAACGTTTAACGTATAACGTATAACGAATAACGTATAACGTATATCGCATGACGTATAACGCATAACGTATAACGTATAACGTACAACGTATAACGTACAACGTATATCCTATAACGCATAACGTATAACGTATAACGTATAACGTATAACGTATAACGTATAACGTATAACGTATAACGTACAACGTTTAACGTATAACGTATAACGAATAACGTATAACGTATATCGCATGACGTATAACGCATAACGTATAACGTATAACGTATAACGTATAACGTATAACGTATAACGTATAACGTATAACGTATAACGTATAACGTATAACGTATAACGTATAACGTATAACGTATAACGTATAACGTACAACGTTTAACGTATAACGTATAACGTACAACGTATAACGTATAACGTACAACGTATAACGTATAACGTATAACGTATAACGTATAACGTATAACGTATAACGTATAACGTATAACGTATAACGTATAACGTATAACGTATAACGTATAACGTATAACGTATAACGTATAACGTATAACGTATAACGAATAACGTATAACGTATAACGTATAACGTATAATGTACAACGTTTAACGTATAACGTATAACGTATAACGTAGAACGTATAACGTACAACGTATAACGTATAACGTATAACGTATAACGTATAACGTATAACGTAGAACGTATAACGTATAACGTATAACGTACAACGTATAACGTATAACGTATAACGTATAACGTACAACGTATAACGTATAACGTATAACGTATAACGTATAACGTATAACGTATAACGTACAACGTATAACGTATAACGTATAACGTATAACGTACAACGTATAACGTATAACGTATAACGCATAACGTATAACGTATAGCGTCTAACGTATAACGTATAACGTATAACGTATAACGTATAACGTATAACGTATAACGTATAACGTATAACGTATAACGTATAACGTATAGCGTATAACGTATAACGTATAACGTATAACGTATAACGTATAACGTATAACGTATAACGTATAACGAATAACGTATAACGTATAACGTATAACGTATAACGTATAACGTATAATGTACAACGTTTAACGCATAACGTATAACGTATAACGTATAGCGTCTAACGTATAACGTATAACGTATAACGTACAACGTATAACGTATAACGTATATCCTATAACGCTTAACGTTTAACGTATAACGTATAACGTACAACGTATAACGTATAACGTACAACGTATAACGTATAACGTATAACGTATAACGTATAACGTATAACGTATAACGTATAACGTATAACGTATAACGTATAACGTATAACGTATAACGTATAACGTATAACGTATAACGTATAACGTATAACGTATAACGAATAACGTATAACGTATAACGTATAACGTATAATGTACAACGTTTAACGTATAACGTATAACGTATAACGTATAACGTATAACGTACAACGTTTAACGTATAACGTATAACGAATAACGTATAACGTATATCGCATGACGTATAACGCATAACGTATAACGTATAACGTATAACGTATAACGTATAACGTATAACGTATAACGTATAACGTATAACGTATAACGTATAACGTATAACGTATAACGTATAACGTATAACGTATAACGTATAACGTATAACGTATAACGTACAACGTTTAACGTATAACGTATAACGTACAACGTATAACGTATAACGTACAACGTATAACGTATAACGTATAACGTATAACGTATAACGTATAACGTATAACGTATAACGTATAACGTATAACGTATAACGTATAACGTATAACGTATAACGTATAACGTATAACGTATAACGTATAACGTATAACGAATAACGTATAACGTATAACGTATAACGTATAATGTACAACGTTTAACGTATAACGTATAACGTATAACGTAGAACGTATAACGTACAACGTATAACGTATAACGTATAACGTATAACGTATAACGTATAACGTAGAACGTATAACGTATAACGTATAACGTACAACGTATAACGTATAACGTATAACGTATAACGTACAACGTATAACGTATAACGTATAACGTATAACGTATAACGTATAACGTATAACGTACAACGTATAACGTATAACGTATAACGTATAACGTACAACGTATAACGTATAACGTATAACGCATAACGTATAACGTATAGCGTCTAACGTATAACGTATAACGTATAACGTATAACGTATAACGTATAACGTATAACGTATAACGTATAACGTATAACGTATAACGTATAGCGTATAACGTATTACGTATGACGATTAACGTAAAACGTATGACGTATTACATATTACGTATAACGTATAACGTATAACGTATAACGTATAACGTATAACGTATAACGTATAACGTATAACGTATAACGTATAACGTATAACGTATAACGTATAACGTATAACGTATAACGTATAACGTATAACGTATAACGTATAACGTATAACGTATAACGTATAACGTATAACGTATAACGTATAACGCATAACGTATAACGTATAACGTATAACGTATAACGTATAACGTATAACGTATGACGTATAACGTATAACGTATAACGTATAACGTATAACGTATAACGTATAACGTATAACGTATAACGTATAACGTATAACGCATAACGTATAACGTATAACGTATAACGTATAACGTATAACGTATAACGTACAACGTTTAACGTATAACGTATAACGTAGAACGTATAACGTATAACGTATAACGTATAACGTATAACGTATAACGTATAGCGTATAACGTATAACGTATGACGATTAACGTAAAACGTATGACGTATTACATATTACGTATAACGTATAACGTATAACGTATAACGTATAACGTATAACGTATAACGTATAACGTATAACGTATAACGTATAACGTATAACGTATAACGTGTAACGTATAACGTATAACGTATAACGTATAACGTATAACGTATAACGTATAACGCATAACGTATAACGTATAACGTATAACGTATAACGTATAGCGTATAACGTATAACGTATGACGATTAACGTAAAACGTATGACGTATTACATATTACGTATAACGTATAACGTATAACGTATAACGTATAACGTATAACGTATAACGTATAACGTATAACGTATAACGTATAACGTATAACGTATAACGTATAACGTATAACGTATAACGTATAACGTATAACGTATAACGTATAACGTATAACGTATAACGTATAACGTATAACGTATAACGTATAACGTATTACGTATAACGTATAACGTATAACGTATAACGTATAACGTATAACGCATAACGTATAACGTATAACGTATGACGTATAACGTATATCGTATAACGTACAACGTTTAACGTATAACGTAGAACGTAGAACATATAACGTATAACGTATAACGTATAACGTATAACGTATAACGTATAACGTACAACGTATAACGTATAACGTATAACGCATAACGTATAACGTATAGCGTCTAACGTATAACGTATAACGTATAACGTATAACGTATAACGTATAACGTATAACGTATAACGTATAACGTATAACGTATAACGTATAGCGTATAACGTATTACGTATGACGATTAACGTAAAACGTATGACGTATTACATATTACGTATAACGTATAACGTATAACGTATAACGTATAACGTATAACGTATAACGTATAACGTATAACGTATAACGTATAACGTATAACGTATAACGTATAACGTATAACGTATAACGTATAACGTATAACGTATAACGTATAACGTATTACGTATAACGTATAACGTATAACGTATAACGTATAACGTATAACGTATAACGTATAACGTATAACGTATAACGTATAGCGTATAACGTATTACGTATGACGATTAACGTAAAACGTATGACGTATTACATATTACGTATAACGTATAACGTATAACGTATAACGTATAACGTATAACGTATAACGTATAACGTATAACGTATAACGTATAACGTATAACGTATAACGTATAACGTATAACGTATAACGTATAACGTATTACGTATAACGTATAACGTATAACGTATAACGTATAACGTATAACGTATAACGTATAACGTATAACGTATAACGTATAACGTACAACGTTTAACGTATAACGTATAACGTAGAACGTATAACGTATAACGTATAACGTATAACGTATAACGTATAACGTATAACGTATAACGTATAACGTATAACGTATAACGTATAACGTACAACGTTTAACGTATAACGTATAACGTAGAACGTATAACGTATAACGTATAACGTATAACGTATAACGTATAACGTATAGCGTATAACGTATAACGTATGACGATTAACGTAAAACGTATGACGTATTACATATTACGTATAACGTATAACGTATAACGTATAACGTATAACGTATAACGTATAACGTATAACGTATAACGTATAACGTATAACGTATAACGTATAACGTATAACGTAGAACGTATAACGTATAACGCATAACGTATAACGTATAACGTATGACGTATAACGTATAACGTATAACGTACAACGTTTAACGTATAACCTATAACGTAGAACGTATAACGTATAACGTATAACGTATAACGTATAACGTATAACGTATAACGTATAACGTATAACGTATAACGTATAACGTATAACGTATAACGTATAACGTATAACGTATAACGTATAACGTATAACGTATAACGTATAACGTATAACGTATAACGTATAACGTATAACGTATAACGTAGAACGTATAACGTACAACGTATAACGTATAACGTATAACGTATAACGTATAACGTATAACGTAGAACGTATAACGTATAACGTATAACGTACAACGTATAACGTATAACGTATAACGTATAACGTACAACGTATAACGTATAACGTATAACGTATAACGTATAACGTATAACGTATAACGTACAACGTATAACGTATAACGTATA
Source organism: Ptiloglossa arizonensis (assembly GCF_051014685.1). Taxonomy (NCBI): domain Eukaryota; kingdom Metazoa; phylum Arthropoda; class Insecta; order Hymenoptera; family Colletidae; genus Ptiloglossa; species Ptiloglossa arizonensis. Next base: position 45,163 of record NW_027478569.1, read on the forward strand.
ACGTATAACGTACAACGTATAACGTATAACGTATAACGCATAACGTATAACGTATAGCGTCTAACGTATAACGTATAACGTATAACGTATAACGTATAACGTATAACGTATAACGTATAACGTATAACGTATAACGTATAACGTATAGCGTATAACGTATTACGTATGACGATTAACGTAAAACGTATGACGTATTACATATTACGTATAACGTATAACGTATAACGTATAACGTATAACGTATAACGTATAACGTATAACGTATAACGTATAACGTATAACGTATAACGTATAACGTATAACGTATAACGTATAACGTATAACGTATAACGTATAACGTATAACGTATAACGTATAACGTATAACGTATAACGTATAACGCATAACGTATAACGTATAACGTATAACGTATAACGTATAACGTATAACGTATGACGTATAACGTATAACGTATAACGTATAACGTATAACGTATAACGTATAACGTATAACGTATAACGTATAACGTATAACGCATAACGTATAACGTATAACGTATAACGTATAACGTATAACGTATAACGTACAACGTTTAACGTATAACGTATAACGTAGAACGTATAACGTATAACGTATAACGTATAACGTATAACGTATAACGTATAGCGTATAACGTATAACGTATGACGATTAACGTAAAACGTATGACGTATTACATATTACGTATAACGTATAACGTATAACGTATAACGTATAACGTATAACGTATAACGTATAACGTATAACGTATAACGTATAACGTATAACGTATAACGTGTAACGTATAACGTATAACGTATAACGTATAACGTATAACGTATAACGTATAACGCATAACGTATAACGTATAACGTATAACGTATAACGTATAGCGTATAACGTATAACGTATGACGATTAACGTAAAACGTATGACGTATTACATATTACGTATAACGTATAACGTATAACGTATAACGTATAACGTATAACGTATAACGTATAACGTATAACGTATAACGTATAACGTATAACGTATAACGTATAACGTATAACGTATAACGTATAACGTATAACGTATAACGTATAACGTATAACGTATAACGTATAACGTATAACGTATAACGTATTACGTATAACGTATAACGTATAACGTATAACGTATAACGTATAACGTATAACGTATAACGCATAACGTATAACGTATAACGTATGACGTATAACGTATATCGTATAACGTACAACGTATAACGTATAACGTAGAACGTAGAACATATAACGTATAACGTATAACGTATAACGTATAACGTATAACGTATAACGTATGACGTATAACGTATAACGTATAACGTATAACGTATAACGTATAACGTATAACGTATAACGTATAACGTATAACGTATAACGCATAACGTATAACGTATAACGTATAACGTATAACGTATAACGTATAACGTACAACGTTTAACGTATAACGTATAACGTAGAACGTATAACGTATAACGTATAACGTATAACGTATAACGTATAACGTATAGCGTATAACGTATAACGTATGACGATTAACGTAAAACGTATGACGTATTACATATTACGTATAACGTATAACGTATAACGTATAACGTATAACGTATAACGTATAACGTATAACGTATAACGTATAACGTATAACGTATAACGTAGAACGTATAACGTATAACGCATAACGTATAACGTATAACGTATAACGCATAACGTATAACGTATAACGTACGACGTATAACGTATAACGTATAACGTACAACGTTTAACGTATAACCTATAACGTAGAACGTATAACGTATAACGTATAACGTATAACGTATAACGTATAACGTATAACGTATAACGTATAACGTATAACGTATAACGTATAACGTATAACGTATAACGTATAACGTATAACGTATAACGTATAACGTATAACGTATAACGTATAACGTATAACGTATAACGTATAACGTATAACGTATAACGTATAACGTATAACGTATAACGTATAACGTATAACGTATAACGTATAACGTATAACGTATAACGTATAACGTATAACGTATAACGTATAACGTATAACGTATAACGTATAACGTATAACGTATAACGTATAACGTATAACGTATAACGTATAACGTATAACGTATAACGTATAACGTATAACGTATAACGTATAACGTATAACGTATAACGTATTACGTATAACGTATAACGTATAACGTATAACGTATAACGTATAACGCATAACGTATAACGTATAACGTATGACGCATAACGTATATCGTATAACGTACAACGTTTAACGTATAACGTAGAACGTAGAACATATAACGTATAACGTATAACGTATAACGTATAACGTATAACGTATAACGTATGACGTATAACGTATAACGTATAACGTATAACGTATAACGTATAACGTATAACGTATAACGTATAACGTATAACGTATAACGCATAACGTATAACGTATAACGTATAACGTATAACGTATAACGTATAACGTACAACGTTTAACGTATAACGTATAACGTAGAACGTATAACGTATAACGTATAACGTATAACGTATAACGTATAACGTATAGCGTATAACGTATAACGTATGACGATTAACGTAAAACGTATGACGTATTACATATTACGTATAACGTATAACGTATAACGTATAACGTATAACGTATAACGTATAACGTATAACGTATAACGTATAACGTATAACGTATAACGTATAACGTATAACGTATAACGTAGAACGTATAACGTATAACGCATAACGTATAACGTATAACGTATGACGTATAACGTATAACGTATAACGTACAACGTTTAACGTATAACCTATAACGTAGAACGTATAACGTATAACGTATAACGTATAACGTATAACGTATAACGTATAACGTATAACGTATAACGTATAACGTATAACGTATAACGTATAACGTATAACGTATAACGTATAACGTATAACGTATAACGTATAACGTATAACGTATAACGTATAACGTATAACGTATAACGTATAACGTATAACGTATAACGTATAACGTATAACGTATAACGTATAACGTATAACGTATAACGTATAACGTATAACGTATAACGTATAACGTATAACGTATAACGTATAACGTATAACGTATAACGTATAACGTATAACGTATAACGTATAACGTATAACGTAAAACGTATAACGTATAACGTATAACGTATAACGTATAACGTATAACGTATAACGCATAACGTATAACGTATAACGTATAACGTATAACGTATAGCGTATAACGTGTAACGTATGACGATTAACGTAAAACGTATGACGTATTACATATTACGTATAACGTATAACGTATAACGTATAACGTATAACGTATAACGTATAACGTATAACGTATAACGTATAACGTATAACGTATAACGTATAACGTAGAACGTATAACGTATAACGTATAACGTATAACGTATAACGTACAACGTATAACGTACAACGTATAACGTATAACGTATAACGTATAACGTATAACGTATAACGTATAACGTATAACGTATAACGTATAACGTATAACGTATAACGTATAACGTATAACGTATAACGAATAACGTATAACGTATAACGTATTACGTATAATGTACAACGTTTAACGTATAACGTATAACGTATAACGTATAACGTAGAACGTATAACGTACAACGTATAACGTATAACGTATAACGTATAACGTATAACGTATAACGTAGAACGTATAACGTATAACGTATAACGTACAACGTATAACGTATAACGTATAACGTATAACGTACAACGTATAACGTATAACGTATAACGCATAACGTATAACGTATAGCGTCTAACGTATAACGTATAACGTATAACGTATAACGTATAACGCATAACGTATAACGTATAACGTATGACGCATAACGTATATCGTATAACGTACAACGTTTAACGTATAACGTAGAACGTAGAACATATAACGTATAACGTATAACGTATAACGTATAACGTATAACGTATAACGTATGACGTATAACGTATAACGTATAACGTATAACGTATAACGTATAACGTATAACGTATAACGTATAACGTATAACGTATAACGCATAACGTATAACGTATAACGTATAACGTATAACGTATAACGTATAACGTACAACGTTTAACGTATAACGTATAACGTATAACGTATAACGTATAACGTATAACGCATAACGTATAACGTATAACGTATAACGTATAACGTATAACGTATAACGTACAACGTTTAACGTATAACGTATAACGTAGAACGTATAACGTATAACGTATAACGTATAACGTATAACGTATAACGTATAACGTATAACGTATAACGTATAACGTAGAACGTATAACGTACAACGTATAACGTATAACGTATAACGTATAACGTATAACGTATAACGTAGAACGTATAACGTATAACGTATAACATACAACGTATAACGTATAACGTATAACGTATAACGTACAACGTATAACGTATAACGTATAACGTATAACGTATAACGTATAACGTATAACGTACAACGTATAACGTATAACGTATAACGTATAACGTACAACGTATAACGTATAACGTATAACGCATAACGTATAACGTATAGCGTCTAACGTATAACGTATAACGTATAACGTATAACGTATAACGTATAACGTATAACGTATAACGTATAACGTATAACGTATAACGTATAGCGTATAACGTATTACGTATGACGATTAACGTAAAACGTATGACGTATTACATATTACGTATAACGTATAACGTATAACGTATAACGTATAACGTATAACGTATAACGTATAACGTATAACGTATAACGTATAACGTATAACGTATAACGTATAACGTATAACGTATAACGTATAACGTATAACGTATAACGTATAACGTATAACGTATAACGTATAACGTATAACGTATAACGCATAACGTATAACGTATAACGTATAACGTATAACGTATAACGTATAACGTATGACGTATAACGTATAACGTATAACGTATAACGTATAACGTATAACGTATAACGTATAACGTATAACGTATAACGTATAACGCATAACGTATAACGTATAACGTATAACGTATAACGTATAACGTATAACGTACAACGTTTAACGTATAACGTATAACGTAGAACGTATAACGTATAACGTATAACGTATAACGTATAACGTATAACGTATAGCGTATAACGTATAACGTATGACGATTAACGTAAAACGTATGACGTATTACATATTACGTATAACGTATAACGTATAACGTATAACGTATAACGTATAACGTATAACGTATAACGTATAACGTATAACGTATAACGTATAACGTATAACGTGTAACGTATAACGTATAACGTATAACGTATAACGTATAACGTATAACGTATAACGCATAACGTATAACGTATAACGTATAACGTATAACGTATAGCGTATAACGTATAACGTATGACGATTAACGTAAAACGTATGACGTATTACATATTACGTATAACGTATAACGTATAACGTATAACGTATAACGTATAACGTATAACGTATAACGTATAACGTATAACGTATAACGTATAACGTATAACGTATAACGTATAACGTATAACGTATAACGTATAACGTATAACGTATAACGTATAACGTATAACGTATAACGTATAACGTATAACGTATTACGTATAACGTATAACGTATAACGTATAACGTATAACGTATAACGCATAACGTATAACGTATAACGTATGACGTATAACGTATATCGTATAACGTACAACGTTTAACGTATAACGTAGAACGTAGAACATATAACGTATAACGTATAACGTATAACGTATAACGTATAACGTATAACGTATGACGTATAACGTATAACGTATAACGTATAACGTATAACGTATAACGTATAACGTATAACGTATAACGTATAACGTATAACGCATAACGTATAACGTATAACGTATAACGTATAACGTATAACGTATAACGTACAACGTTTAACGTATAACGTATAACGTAGAACGTATAACGTATAACGTATAACGTATAACGTATAACGTATAACGTATAGCGTATAACGTATAACGTATGACGATTAACGTAAAACGTATGACGTATTACATATTACGTATAACGTATAACGTATAACGTATAACGTATAACGTATAACGTATAACGTATAACGTATAACGTATAACGTATAACGTATAACGTAGAACGTATAACGTATAACGCATAACGTATAACGTATAACGTATAACGCATAACGTATAACGTATAACGTACGACGTATAACGTATAACGTATAACGTACAACGTTTAACGTATAACCTATAACGTAGAACGTATAACGTATAACGTATAACGTATAACGTATAACGTATAACGTATAACGTATAACGTATAACGTATAACGTATAACGTATAACGTATAACGTATAACGTATAACGTATAACGTATAACGTATAACGTATAACGTATAACGTATAACGTATAACGTATAACGTATAACGTATAACGTATAACGTATAACGTATAACGTATAACGTATAACGTATAACGTATAACGTATAACGTATAACGTATAACGTATAACGTATAACGTATAACGTATAACGTATAACGTATAACGTATAACGTATAACGTATAACGTATAACGTATAACGTATAACGTATAACGTATTACGTATAACGTATAACGTATAACGTATAACGTATAACGTATAACGCATAACGTATAACGTATAACGTATGACGCATAACGTATATCGTATAACGTACAACGTTTAACGTATAACGTAGAACGTAGAACATATAACGTATAACGTATAACGTATAACGTATAACGTATAACGTATAACGTATGACGTATAACGTATAACGTATAACGTATAACGTATAACGTATAACGTATAACGTATAACGTATAACGTATAACGTATAACGCATAACGTATAACGTATAACGTATAACGTATAACGTATAACGTATAACGTACAACGTTTAACGTATAACGTATAACGTAGAACGTATAACGTATAACGTATAACGTATAACGTATAACGTATAACGTATAGCGTATAACGTATAACGTATGACGATTAACGTAAAACGTATGACGTATTACATATTACGTATAACGTATAACGTATAACGTATAACGTATAACGTATAACGTATAACGTATAACGTATAACGTATAACGTATAACGTATAACGTATAACGTATAACGTATAACGTAGAACGTATAACGTATAACGCATAACGTATAACGTATAACGTATGACGTATAACGTATAACGTATAACGTACAACGTTTAACGTATAACCTATAACGTAGAACGTATAACGTATAACGTATAACGTATAACGTATAACGTATAACGTATAACGTATAACGTATAACGTATAACGTATAACGTATAACGTATAACGTATAACGTATAACGTATAACGTATAACGTATAACGTATAACGTATAACGTATAACGTATAACGTATAACGTATAACGTATAACGTATAACGTATAACGTATAACGTATAACGTATAACGTATAACGTATAACGTATAACGTATAACGTATAACGTATAACGTATAACGTATAACGTATAACGTATAACGTATAACGTATAACGTATAACGTATAACGTATAACGTATAACGTATAACGTATAACGTATAACGTATAACGTAAAACGTATAACGTATAACGTATAACGTATAACGTATAACGTATAACGTATAACGCATAACGTATAACGTATAACGTATAACGTATAACGTATAGCGTATAACGTGTAACGTATGACGATTAACGTAAAACGTATGACGTATTACATATTACGTATAACGTATAACGTATAACGTATAACGTATAACGTATAACGTATAACGTATAACGTATAACGTATAACGTATAACGTATAACGTATAACGTATAACGTATGACGTATAACGTATAACGTATAACGTATAACGTATAACGTATAACGTATAACGTATAACGTATAACGTATAACGTATAACGTATAACGTATAACGTATAACGTATAACGTATAACGTATAACGTATAACGTATAACGTATAACGTATAACGTGTAACGTATAACGTATAACGCATAACGTATAACGTATAACGTATAACGTATAACGTATAGCGTATAACGTATAACGTATGACGATTAACGTAAAACGTATGACGTATTACATATTACGTATAACGTATAACGTATAACGTATAACGTATAACGTATAACGTATAACGTATAACGTATAACGTATAACGTATAACGTATAACGTATAACGTATAACGTATAACGTATAACGTATAACGTATAACGTATAACGTATAACGTATAACGTATAACGTATAACGCATAACGTACAACGTTTAACGTATAACGTATAACGAATAACGTATAACGTATATCGCATGACGTATAACGCATAACGTATAACGTATAACGTACAACGTATAACGTACAACGTATATCCTATAACGCATAACGTATAACGTATAACGTATAACGTATAACGTATAACGTATAACGTATAACGTATAACGTATAACGTACAACGTTTAACGTATAACGTATAACGAATAACGTATAACGTATATCGCATGACGTATAACGCATAACGTATAACGTATAACGTATAACGTATAACGTATAACGTATAACGTATAACGTATAACGTATAACGTATAACGTATAACGTATAACGGATAACGTATAACGTATAACGTACAACGTTTAACGTATAACCTATAACGTATAACGTATAACGTATAACGTATAACGTATAACGTATAACGTATAACGTATAACGTATAACGTATAACGTATAACGTATAACGTATAACGTATAACGTATAACGTATAACGTATAACGTATAACGTATAACGAATAACGTATAACGTATAACGTATAACGTATAATGTACAACGTTTAACGTATAACGTATAACGTATAACGTAGAACGTATAACGTACAACGTATAACGTATAACGTATAACGTATAACGTATAACGTATAACGTAGAACGTATAACGTATAACGTATAACGTACAACGTATAACGTATAACGTATAACGTATAACGTACAACGTATAACGTATAACGTATAACGCATAACGTATAACGTATAGCGTCTAACGTATAACGTATAACGTATAACGTATAACGTATAACGTATAACGTATAACGTATAACGTATAACGTATAACGTATAGCGTATAACGTATAACGTATGACGATTAACGTAAAACGTATGACGTATTACATATTACGTATAACGTATAACGTATAACGTATAACGTATAACGTATAACGTATAACGTATAACGTATAACGTATAACGTATAACGTATAACGTATAACGTATAACGTATAACGTATAACGTATAACGTATAACGTATAACGTATAACGCATAACGTATAACGTATAACGTATAACGTATAACGTATAGCGTATAACGTATAACGTATAACGTATAACGTATAACGTATAACGTATGACGTATAACGTATAACGTATAACGTATAACGTATAACGTATAACGTATAACGTATAACGTATAACGTATAACGCATAACGTATAACGTATAACGTATAACGCATAACGTATAACGTATAACGTATAACGTATAACGTATAACGTATAACGTACAACGTTTAACGTATAACGTATAACGTATAACGTATAACGTATAACGTATAACGTATAACGTATAACGTACAACGTTTAACGTATAACGTATAACGTAGAACGTATAACGTATAACGTATAACGTATAACGTATAACGTATAACGTATAACGTATAACGCATAACGTATAACGTATAACGTATAGCGTCTAACGTATAACGTATAACGTATAACGTATAACGTATAGCGTATAACGTATAACGTATGACGATTAACGTAAAACGTATGACGTATTACATATTACGTATAACGTATAACGTATAACGTATAACGTATAACGTATAACGTATAACGTATAACGTATAACGTATAACGTATAACGTATAACGTATAACGTATAACGTACAACGTATAACGTATAACGTATAACGTATAACGTATAACGTATAACGTATAACGTATAACGTATAACGTATAACGCATAACGTATAACGTATAACGTATGACGTATAACGTATATCGTATAACGTACAACGTTTAACGTATAACGTATAACGTAGAACATATAACGTATAACGTATAACGTATAACGTATAACGTATAACGTATAACGTATGACGTATAACGTATAACGTATAACGTATAACGTATAACGTATAACGTATAACGTATAACGTATAACGTATAACGCATAACGTATAACGCATAACGTATAACGTATAACGTATAACGTATAACGTATAACGTATAACGTACAACGTTTAACGTATAACGTATAACGTAGAACGTATAACGTATAACGTATAACGTATAACGTATAACGTATAACGTATAACGTATAACGCATAACGTATAACATATAACGTATAGCGTCTAACGTATAACGTATAACGTATAACGTACAACGTATAACGTATAACGTATATCCTATAACGCATAACGTATAACGTATAACGTATAACGTATAACGTATAACGTATAACGTATGACGTATAACGTATAACGTATAACGTATAACGTATAACGTATAACGTATAACGTATAACGTATAACGTATAACGCATAACGTATAACGTATAACGTATAACGTATAACGTATAACGTATAACGTACAACGTTTAACGTATAACGTATAACGTAGAACGTATAACGTATAACGTATAACGTATAACGTATAACCTATAACGTATAACGTATAACGCATAACGTATAACGTATAACGTATAGCGTCTAACGTATAACGTATAACGTATAACGTACAACGTATAACGTATAACGTATATCCTATAACGCATAACGTATAACGTATAACGTATAACGTACAACGTCTAACGTATAACGTATAACGTATAACGTATAACGTACAACGTATAACGTATAACGTATAACGTATAACGTATAACGTATAACGTATAACGTATAACGTATAACGTATAACGTATAACGTATAACGTATTACGTATAACGTATAACCAACAACGTATAACGTATAACGTATAACGTATAACGTATAACGTATAACGTATAACGTATAACGTATAACGTATAACGTATAACGTATAACGTATAACGTATAACGTATAACCAACAACGTATAACGTATAACGTATAACGTATAACGTATAACGTATAACGTATAACGTATAACGTATAACGTATAACGTATAACGTACAACGTTTAACGTATAACGTATAACGAATAACGTATAACGTATATCGCATGACGTATAACGCATAACGTATAACGTATAACGTACAACGTATAACGTATAACGTATATCCTATAACGTATAACGTATAACGTATAACGTATAACGTATAACGTATAACGTATAACGTATAACGTATAACGTATAACGTATAACGTATAACGTATAACGTATAACGTATAACGTATAACGTATAACGTACAACGTATAACGTATAACGGATAACGTATAACGTATAACGTATAACGTATAACGTATAACGTATAACGGATAACGTATAACGTATAACGTATAACGTATAACGTATAACGTACAACGTCTAACGTATAACGTATAACGTATAACGTGTAACGTACAACGTATAACGTATAACGTATAACGTATAACGTATAACGTACAACGTATAACGTATAACGTATAACGTATAACGTATAACGTATTACGTATAACGTATAACCAACAACGTATAACGTATAACGTATAACGTATAACGTATAACGGATAACGTATAACGTATAACGTATAACGTATAACGTATAACGTATAACGGATAACGTATAACGTATAACGTATAACGTATAACGTACAACGTATAACGTATAACGTATATCCTATAACGCATAACGTATAACGTATAACGTATAACGTATAACGTATAACGTATAACGTATGACGTATAACGTATAACGTATAACGTATAACGTATAACGTATAACGTATAACGTATAACGTATAACGTATAACGCATAACGTATAACGTATAACGTATAACGTATAACGTATAACGTATAACGTATAACGTATAACCAACAACGTATAACGTATAACGTATAACGTATAACGTATAACGTATAACGTATAACGTACAACGTATAACGTATAATGTATAACGTACAACGTTTAACGTATAACGTATAACGAATAACGTATAACGTATAACGTATAACGTATAACATGTAATGTATAACGTATAACGTATAACGAATAACGAATAACGTATAGCGTATAACGTACAACGTATAACGTATAACGTATAACGTATAACGTATAACGTATAACGTATAACGTATAACGTATAACGTATATCGTATAACGTATAACGTATAATGTATAACGTATAACGTATAACGAATAACGTACAACGTATAACGTATAACATGTAATGTATAACGTATAACGTATAACGAATAACATATAACGTATAACGTATAACGTACAACGTATAACGTATAACGTATAACGTATAACGTATAACGTATAACGTATAACGTATAACGTATAACGTATAACGTATAAGGTATAACGTATAACGTACAACGTATAACGTACAACGTATAACGTACAACGTATAACGTACAACGTATAACGTATAACGTATAACGTATAACGTATAACGTATAACGTATAACGTATAACGTATAACGTATAACGTATAACGTATAACGTATAACGTATAACGTATAACGTATAACGTATAACGTATAACTTGTAATGTATAACGTATAACGTATAACGTATAACGAATAACGTATAACGTATAACGTATCACGTATAACGTATTACGAATAACGTATAACGTATGACGTATAACGTATAACGTATGACGTATAACGTATAACGTATAACGTATAACATGTAATGTATAACGTATAACGTATAACGAATAACGTATAACGCATAACGTATAACGTACAACGTATAACGTATATCGTATAACGTATAACGTATAACGTATCACGTATAATGTATTACGCATAACGTATAACGTATGACGTATAACGTATAACGTATAACGTATAACGTATAACGTATAACGTATAACGTATAACGTATAACGTATAACGTATAACGTATAACGTATAACGTATAACGTATAACATGTAATGTATAACGTATAACGTATAACGAATAACGTATAACGTATAACGTATAACGTACAACGTATAACGTATAACGTATAACGTATAACGTATAACGTATAACGTATAACGTATAACGTATAACGTATAACGTATAACGTATAACGTATAACGTATAACGTATAACGTATAACGTATAACGTACAACGTATAACTTACAACGTATAACGTATAACGTATAACGTATAACGTATATCGTATAACGTATAACGCACATCGTATAACGTATAACATATAACGAATAACGTAAAACGCATAACGTATAACGTATAACGTATAACGTATAACGTATAACATGTAATGTATAACGTATAACGTATAACGAATAACGTATAACGTATAACGTATAACGTACAACGAATAACGTATAACGTATAACGTATAACGTATAACGTATCACGTATAACGTATTACGAATAACGTATAACGTATGACGTATAACGTATAATGTATAACGTATAACGTATAACGTATAACGTATAACGTATAACGTATAACGTATAACGTATAACATGGAATGTATAACGTATAACGTATAACGAATAACGTATAACGTATAGCGTATAACGTACAACGTATAACGTATAACGTATAACGTATAACGTATAACGTATAACGTATAACGTATAACGTATAACGTATATCGTATAACGTATAACGTATAATGTATAACGTATAACGTATAACGAATAACGTACAACGTATAATGTATAACGTATAACGTATAACGTATAACGTATAACGTATCACGTATAATGTATAACGCATAACGTATAACGTATGACGTATAACGTATAACGTATAACGTATAACGTATAACGTATAACGTATAACGTAGAACGTATAACGTATAACGTATAACGTATAACGTATAACATGTAATGTATAACGTATAACGTATAACGAATAACGTATAACGTATAACGTATAACGTACAACGTATAACGTATAACGTATAACGTATAACGTATAACGTATATCGTATAACGTATAACGTATAACGTATAACGTATAACGTATAACGTACAACGTATAACGTACAACGTATTACGTATAACGTATAACGTACAACGTATAACGTACAACGTATAACGTAGAACGTAGAACGTATAACGTAGAACGTAGAACGTATAACGTATAACGTATAACGTATAACGTATAACGTATAACGTATAACGTATAACGTATAACGTATAACGTATAACGTATAACGTATAACGTATAACGTATAACGTATAACGTATAACGTATAACGTATAACGTATAACGTATAACGTATAACGTATAACGTATAACGTATAACGTATAACGTATAACGTATAACGTATAACGTATAACGTATAAGGTATAACGTTTAACGTATAACGTACAACGTATAACGTATAACGTATGACGTATAACGTATAACGTATAACGTATAACGTATAACGTATAACGTATAACGTATAACGCATAACGTATAACGTATAACCTATGACGTATAACGTATAACGTATAACGTATAACGTATAACGTATAACTAATAACGTATAACGTATAACGAATTTCGTAGGACGTATAACGCATAACGTATAACGTATAACGTATAACGTATAACGTATAACTTATGACGTATAACGTATAACGTATAACGCATAACGTATAACGTGTAACGTATAACGTATAACGTATAACGTATAACGTATAACGTATAACGTATAACGTAAAACATGTAATGTATAACGTATAACGTATAACGAATAACGTATAACGTATAACGTATAACGTATAACGTACAACGTATAACGTATAACGTATCACGTATAACGTATTACGAATAACGTATAACGTATAACGTATAACGTATAACGTAACACCTATAACGTATAACGTATGACGTATAACGTATAACGTATAACGTATAACGTATTACGTATAACGTATAACGTATAACATATAACGTATAACCTATGACGTATAACGTATAACGTATAACGTATAACATGTAATGTATAACGTATAACGTATAATGTGTAACGTATAACGTATAACGTATAACGTACAACGTATAACGTATCACGTATAACGTATTACGAATAACGTACAACGTATAACGTATAACGTATAACGTATAACGTATAACGTAAAACACGTAATGTATAACGTATAACGTATAATGTGTAACGTATAACGTATAACGTATAACGTATAACGTATAACGTATAACGTATAACGTATAACGTATAACGTACAACGTATAACGTATAACGTATAACGTATAACGTATAACGTATAACGTATAACGTATAAAGTATAACGTATAACGTATAACGTATAACGTATAACGTACAACGTATAACGTATAACATGTAATGTATAACGTATAACGTATAACGAATAACATATAACGTATAACGTATAACGTACAACGTATAACGTATAACGTATAACGTATAACGTATAACGTATAACGTATAACGTATAACGTATAACGTATGAGGTATAACGTATAACGTACAACGTATAACGTACAACGTATAACGTACAACGTATAACGTACAACGTATAACGTATAACGTATAACGTATAACGTATAACGTCTATCGTATAACGTATAACGTATAATGTATAACGTATAACGTATAACGAATAACGTACAACGTATAATGTATAACGTATAACGTATAACGTATAACGTATAACGTATAACGTATAACGTATAACGTATAACGTATAACGTATAACGTATAACATGTAATGTATAACGTATAACGTATAACGAATAACGTATAACGTATAACGTATAACGTACAACGTATAACGTACAACGTATAACGTATAACGTATAACGTATAACGTATAACGTATAACGTATAACGTATAACGCACATCGTATAACGTATAACATATAACGAATAACGTAAAACGCATAACGTATAACGTATAACGTATAACGTATAACGTATAACGTATAACATGTAATGTATAACGTATAACGTATAACGAATAACGTATAACGTATAACGTATAACGTACAACGAATAACGTATAACGTATAACGTATAACCTATCACGTATAACGTATTACGAATAACGTATAACGTATGACGTATAACGTATAATGTATAACGTATAACGTATAACGTATAACGTATAACGTATAACGTATAACGTATAACGTATAACGTATAACGTATAACGTATAACGTATAACGTATAACGTAGAACGTATAACGTATAACGCATAACGTATAACGTATAACGTATGACGTATAACGTATAACGTATAACGTACAACGTTTAACGTATAACATATAACGTAGAACGTATAACGTATAACGTATAACGTATAACGTATAACGTATAACGTATAACGTATAACGTATAACGTATAACGTATAACGTATAACGTATAACGTATAACGTATAACGTATAACGTATAACGTATAACGTATAACGTATAACGTATAACGTATAACGTATAACGTATAACGTATAACGTATGGCGTATAACGTATAACGTATAACGAATAACGTATAACGTATAACGTATAACGTATAATGTACAACGCGTAACGTATAACGTATAACGTATAACGTAGAACGTATAACGTACAACGTATAACGTATAACGTATAACGTATAACGTATAACGTATAACGTATAACGTATAACGTATAACGTATAACGTACAACGTATAACGTATAACGTATAACGTATAACGTACAACGTATAACGTATAACGTATAACGCATAACGTATAACGTATAGCGTCTAACGTATAACGTATAACGTATAACGTATAACGTGTAACGTATAACGTATAACGTATAACGTATAACGTATAACGTATAACGTATAACGTATAGCGTATAACGTATTACGTATGACGATTAACGTAAAACGTATGACGTATTACATATTACGTATAACGTATAACGTATAACGTATAACGTATAACGTATAACGTATAACGTATAACGTATAACGTATAACGTATAACGTATAACGTATAACGTATAACGTATAACGTATAACGTATAACGTATAACGTATAACGCATAACGTGTAACGTATAACGTATGACGTATAACGTATATCGTATAACGTACAACGTTTAACGTATAACGTAGAACGTAGAACATATAACGTATAACGTATAACGTATAACGTATAACGTATAACGTATAACGTATGACGTATAACGTATAACGTATAACGTATAACGTATAACGTATAACGTATAACGTATAACGTATAACGTATAACGTATAACGCATAACGTATAACGTATAACGTATAACGTATAACGTATAACGTATAACGTACAACGTTTAACGTATAACGTATAAAGTAGAACGTATAACGTATAACGTATAACGTATAACGTATAACGTATAACGTATAGCGTATAACGTATAACGTATGACGATTAACGTAAAACGTATGACGTATTACATATTACGTATAACGTATAACGTATAACGTATAACGTATAACGTATAACGTATAACGTAATAACGTATAACGTATAACGTATAACGTATAACGTAGAACGTATAACGTATAACGCATAACGTATAACGTATAACGTATGACGTATAACGTATAACGTATAACGTACAACGTTTAACGTATAACCTATAACGTAGAACGTATAACGTATAACGTATAACGTATAACGTATAACGTATAACGTATAACGTACAACGTTTAACGTATAACATATAACGTAGAACGTATAACGTATAACGTATAACGTATAACGTATAACGTATAACGTATAACGTATAACGTATAACGTATAACGTATAACGTATAACGTATAACGTATAACGTATAACGTATAACGTATAACGTATAACGTATAACGTATAACGTATAACGTATAACGTATAACGTATAACGTATAACGTATAACGTATGGCGTATAACGTATAACGTATAACGAATAACGTATAACGTATAACGTATAACGTATAATGTACAACGCGTAACGTATAACGTATAACGTATAACGTAGAACGTATAACGTACAACGTATAACGTATAACGTATAACGTATAACGTATAACGTATAACGTATAACGTATAACGTATAACGTATAACGTACAACGTATAACGTATAACGTATAACGTATAACGTACAACGTATAACGTATAACGTATAACGCATAACGTATAACGTATAGCGTCTAACGTATAACGTATAACGTATAACGTATAACGTGTAACGTATAACGTATAACGTATAACGTATAACGTATAACGTATAGCGTATAACGTATTACGTATGACGATTAACGTAAAACGTATGACGTATTACATATTACGTATAACGTATAACGTATAACGTATAACGTATAACGTATAACGTATAACGTATAACGTATAACGTATAACGTATAACGTATAACGTATAACGTATAACGTATAACGTATAACGTATAACGTATAACGTATAACGCATAACGTATAACGTATAACGTATGACGTATAACGTATATCGTATAACGTACAACGTTTAACGTATAACGTAGAACGTAGAACATATAACGTATAACGTATAACGTATAACGTATAACGTATAACGTATAACGTATGACGTATAACGTATAACGTATAACGTATAACGTATAACGTATAACGTATAACGTATAACGTATAACGTATAACGTATAACGCATAACGTATAACGTATAACGTATAACGTATAACGTATAACGTATAACGTACAACGTTTAACGTATAACGTATAAAGTAGAACGTATAACGTATAACGTATAACGTATAACGTATAACGTATAACGTATAGCGTATAACGTATAACGTATGACGATTAACGTAAAACGTATGACGTATTACATATTACGTATAACGTATAACGTATAACGTATAACGTATAACGTATAACGTATAACGTAATAACGTATAACGTATAACGTATAACGTATAACGTAGAACGTATAACGTATAACGCATAACGTATAACGTATAACGTATGACGTATAACGTATAACGTATAACGTACAACGTTTAACGTATAACCTATAACGTAGAACGTATAACGTATAACGTATAACGTATAACGTATAACGTATAACGTATAACGTATAGCGTATAACGTATTACGTATGACGATTAACGTAAAACGTATGACGTATTACATATTACGTATAACGTATAACGTATAACGTATAACGTATAACGTATATCGTATAACGTATAACGTATAACGTAGAACGTATAACGTATAACGTATAACGTATAACGTATAACGTATAACGTATAACGTATAACGTATAACGCATAACGTATAACGTATAACGTATGACGTATAACGTATATCGTATAACGTACAACGTTTAACGTATAACGTATAACGTAGAACGTAGAACATATAACGCATAACGTATAACGTATAACATATAACGTATAACGTATAACGTATGACGTATAACGTATAACGTATAACGTATAACGTATAACGTATAACGTATAACGTATAACGTATAACGTATAACGTATAACGCATAACGTATAACGTATAACGTATAACGTATAACGTATAACGTATAACGTACAACGTTTAACGTATAACGTATAACGTAGAACGTATAACGTACAACGTATAACGTATAACGTATAACGTATAACGTATAGCGTATAACGTATAACGTATGACGATTAACGTAAAACGTATGACGTATTACATATTACGTATAACGTATAACGTATAACGTATAACGTATAACGTATAACGTATAATGTATAACGTATAACGTATAACGTATAGCGTATAACGTATAACGTATGACGATTAACGTAAAACGTATGACGTATTACATATTACGTAAAACGTATGACGTATTACATATTACGTATAACGTATAACGTATAACGTATAACGTATAACGTATAACGTATAATGTATAACGTATAACGTATAACGTATAACGTATAACGTAGAACGTATAACGTATAACGTATAACGTATAACGTATAACGTATAACGTATAACGTATAACGTATAACGTATAACGTACAACGTATAACGTATAACGTATAACGTATAACGTATAACGTATAACGTATAACGTATAAAGTATAACGTATAACGTATAACGTATAACGTATAACGTACAACGTATAACGTATAACATGTAATGTATAACGTATAACGTATAACGAATAACATATAACGTATAACGTATAACGTACAACGTATAACGTATAACGTATAACGTATAACGTATAACGTATAACGTATAACGTATAACGTATAAGGTATGACGTATAACGTACAACGTATAACGTACAACGTATAACGTACAACGTATAACGTACAACGTATAACGTATAACGTATAACGTATAACGTATATCGTATAACGTATAACGTATAATGTATAACGTATAACGTATAACGAATAACGTACAACGTATAATGTATAACGTATAACGTATAACGTATAACGTATAACGTATAACGTATAACGTATAACGTATAACGTATAACGTATAACGTATAACGTATAACGTATAACGTATAACATGTAATGTATAACGTATAACGTATAACGAATAACGTATAACGTATAACGTATAACGTATAACGTGTAACGTATAACGTATAACGTATAACGTATAACGTATAACGTATAACGTACAACGTATAACGTACAACGTATAACGTATAACGTATAACGTATAACGTATAACGTATAACGTATAACGTATAACGCACATCGTATAACGTATAACATATAACGAATAACGTAAAACGCATAACGTATAACGTATAACGTATAACGTATAACGTATAACGTATAACATGTAATGTATAACGTATAACGTATAACGAATAACGTATAACGTATAACGTATAACGTACAACGAATAACGTATAACGTATAACGTATAACGTATAACGTATCACGTATAACGTATTACGAATAACGTATAACGTATGACGTATAACGTATAATGTATAACGTATAACGTATAACGTATAACGTATAACGTATAACGTACAACGTATAACGTACAACGTATAACGTATAACGTATAACGTATAACGTATAACGTATAACGTATCACGTATAACGTATCACGAATAACGTATAACGTATGACGTATAACGTATAATGTATAACGTATAACGTATAACGTATAACGTATAACGTATAACGTATAACGTATAACGTATAACGTATAACGTATAACGTATAACATGTAATGTATAACGTATAACGTATAACGAATAACGTATAACGTATAGCGTATAACGTACAACGTATAACGTATAACGTATAACGTATAACGTATAACGTATAACGTATAACGTATAACGTACAACGTATAACGTACAACGTATTACGTATAACGTATAACGTACAACGTATAACGTACAACGTATAACGTATAACGTATAACGTATAACGTATAACGTATAACGTATAGCGTATAACGTATAACGTATGACGATTAACGTAAAACGTATGACGTATTACATATTACGTATAACGTATAACGTATAACGTATAACGTATAACGTATAACGTATAACGTAATAACGTATAACATATAACGTATAACGTATAACGTAGAACGTATAACGTATAACGCATAACGTATAACGTATAACGTATGACGTATAACGTATAACGTATAACGTACAACGTTTAACGTATAACCTATAACGTAGAACGTATAACGTATAACGTATAACGTATAACGTATAACGTATAACGTATAACGTATAGCGTATAACGTATTACGTATGACGATTAACGTAAAACGTATGACGTATTACATATTACGTATAACGTATAACGTATAACGTATAACGTATAACGTATATCGTATAACGTATAACGTATAACGTAGAACGTATAACGTATAACGTATAACGTATAACGTATAACGTATAACGTATAACGTATAACGTATAACGCATAACGTATAACGTATAACGTATGACGTATAACGTATATCGTATAACGTACAACGTTTAACGTATAACGTATAACGTAGAACGTAGAACATATAACGCATAACGTATAACGTATAACATATAACGTATAACGTATAACGTATGACGTATAACGTATAACGTATAACGTATAACGTATAACGTATAACGTATAACGTATAACGTATAACGTATAACGTATAACGCATAACGTATAACGTATAACGTATAACGTATAACGTATAACGTATAACGTACAACGTTTAACGTATAACGTATAACGTAGAACGTATAACGTACAACGTATAACGTATAACGTATAACGTATAACGTATAGCGTATAACGTATAACGTATGACGATTAACGTAAAACGTATGACGTATTACATATTACGTATAACGTATAACGTATAACGTATAACGTATAACGTATAACGTATAATGTATAACGTATAACGTATAACGTATAGCGTATAACGTATAACGTATGACGATTAACGTAAAACGTATGACGTATTACATATTACGTAAAACGTATGACGTATTACATATTACGTATAACGTATAACGTATAACGTATAACGTATAACGTATAATGTATAACGTATAATGTATAACGTATAACGTATAACGTATAACGTATAACGTAGAACGTATAACGTATGACGTATAACGTATAACGTATAACGTATAACGTATAACGTATAACGTATAACGTATAACGTACAACGTATAACGTATAACGTATAACGTATAACGTATAACGTATAACGTATAACGTATAAAGTATAACGTATAACGTATAACGTATAACGTATAACGTACAACGTATAACGTATAACATGTAATGTATAACGTATAACGTATAACGAATAACATATAACGTATAACGTATAACGTACAACGTATAACGTATAACGTATAACGTATAACGTATAACGTATAACGTATAACGTATAACGTATAACGTATAAGGTATGACGTATAACGTACAACGTATAACGTACAACGTATAACGTACAACGTATAACGTACAACGTATAACGTATAACGTATAACGTATAACGTATATCGTATAACGTATAACGTATAATGTATAACGTATAACGTATAACGAATAACGTACAACGTATAATGTATAACGTATAACGTATAACGTATAACGTATAACGTATAACGTATAACGTATAACGTATAACGTATAACGTATAACGTATAACGTATAACGTATAACGTATAACGTATAACGTATAACGTATAACGTATAACATGTAATGTATAACGTATAACGTATAACGAATAACGTATAACGTATAACGTATAACGTATAACGTGTAACGTATAACGTATAACGTATAACGTATAACGTATAACGTATAACGTACAACGTATAACGTACAACGTATAACGTATAACGTATAACGTATAACGTATAACGTATAACGTATAACGTATAACGCATATCGTATAACGTATAACATATAACGAATAACGTAAAACGCATAACGTATAACGTATAACGTATAACGTATAACGTATAACGTATAACATGTAATGTATAACGTATAACGTATAACGAATAACGTATAACGTATAACGTATAACGTACAACGAATAACGTATAACGTATAACGTATAACGTATAACGTATCACGTATAACGTATTACGAATAACGTATAACGTATGACGTATAACGTATAATGTATAACGTATAACGTATAACGTATAACGTATAACGTATAACGTACAACGTATAACGTACAACGTATAACGTATAACGTATAACGTATAACGTATAACGTATAACGTATAACGTATCACGTATAACGTATCACGAATAACGTATAACGTATGACGTATAACGTATAATGTATAACGTATAACGTATAACGTATAACGTATAACGTATAACGTATAACGTATAACGTATAACGTATAACGTATAACGTATAACATGTAATGTATAACGTATAACGTATAACGAATAACGTATAACGTATAGCGTATAACGTACAACGTATAACGTATAACGTATAACGTATAACGTATAACGTATAACGTATAACGTATAACGTACAACGTATAACGTACAACGTATTACGTATAACGTATAACGTACAACGTATAACGTACAACGTATAACGTAGAACGTAGAACGTATAACGTAGAACGTAGAACGTATAACGTATAACGTATAACGTATAACGTATAACGTATAACGTATAACGTATAACGTATAACGTATAACGTATAACGTATAACGTATAACGTATAACGTATAACGTATAACGTATAACGTATAACGTATAACGTATAACGTATAACGTATAACGTATAACGTATAACGTATAACGTATAACGTATAAAGTATAACGTATAACGTATAACGTATAACGTATAACGTATAAGGTATAACGTTTAACGTATAACGTACAACGTATAACGTATAACGTATAACGTATAACGTATAACGTATAACGTGTAACGTATAACGTATAACGTATAACGTATAACGTATAACGTATAACGTATAACGTATAACGTATAACGCATAACGTATAACGTATAACCTATGACGTATAACGTATAACGTATAACGTATAACGTATAACTAATAACGTATAACGTATAACGAATATCGTAGGACGTATAACGCATAACGTATAACGTATAACGTATAACGTATAACGTATAACTTATGACGTATAACGTATAACGCATAACGTATAACGTATAACCTATGACGTATAACGTATAACGTATAACGTATAACGTATAACTAATAACGTATAACGTATAACGAATATCGTAGGACGTATAACGCATAACGTATAACGTATAACGTATAACGTATAACGTATAACTTATGACGTATAACGTATAACGTATAACGCATAACGTATAACGTATAACGTATAACGTATAACGTATAACGTATAACGTATAACGTATAACGTATAACGTATAACGTATAACGTATAACGTATAACGTATAACGTATAACGTATAAGGTATAACGTATAACGTATAACGTATAACGTATAACCTATGACGTATAACGTATAACGTATAACGTATAACGTATAACTAATAACGTATAACGTATAACGAATATCGTAGGACGTATAACGCATAACGTATAACGTATAACGTATAACGTATAACGTATAACTTATGACGTATAACGTATAACGTATAACGCATAACGTATAACGTATAACGTATAACGTATAACGTATAACGTATAACGTATAACGTATAACGTATAACGTATAACGTATAACGTGTAACGTACAACGTATAACGTATCACGTATAACGTATTACGAATGACGTATAACGTATGACGTATAACGTATAACGTATAACGTATAACGTATAACGTATAACGTATAACGTATAACGTATAACGTATAACGTATAACGTATAACGTACAACGTATAACGTATAACGTATAACGTATAACGTATAACATATAACGTATCACGTACAACGTTTAACGTATAACGTACAACGTATAACGTATAACGTATAACGTATAACGTATAACGTATAACGTATAAAGTATAACGTATAACGTATAACGTATAACGTATAACGTATAACGTATAACGTATAACGTATAACGTATAACGTATAACGTATAACGTATAACGTATAACGCATAACGTATAACGTATAACCTATGACGTATAACGTATAACGTATAACGTATAACGTATAACTAATAACGTATAACGTATAACGAATATCGTAGGACGTATAACGCATAACGTATAACGTATAACGTATAACGTATAACGTATAACTTATGACGTATAACGTATAACGTATAACGCATAACGTATAACGTATAACGTATAACGTATAACGTATAACGTATAACGTATAACGTATAACGTATAACGTATAACGTATAACGTATAACGTATAACGTATAACGTATAAGGTATAACGTATAACGTATAACGTATAACGTATAACGTACAACGTTTAACGTATAACGTATAACGTAGAACGTATAACGTATAACGTATAACGTATAACGTATAACCTATAACGTATAACGTATAACGCATAACGTATAACGTATAACGTATAGCGTCTAACGTATCACGTATAACGTATCACGAATAACGTATAACGTATGACGTATAACGTATAATGTATAACGTATAACGTATAACGTATAACGTATAACGTATAACGTATTACGTATAACGTATAACGTATAACGTATAACGTATAACGTACAACGTATAACGTATAACGTATAACGTATAACGTATAACGTATAACGTATAACGTATAACGTACAACGTATAACGTATAACGTATGTCGTATAACGTATATCCTATAACGCATAACGTATAACGTATAACGTATAACGTACAACGTCTAACGTATAACGTATAACGTATAACGTATAACGTACAACGTATAACGTATAACGTATAACGTATAACGTATAACGTATAACGTATAACGTATAACGTATAACGTATAACGTATAACGTATAACGTATAACGTATAACGTACAACGTATAACGTACAACGTATAACGTACAACGTATAACGTACAACGTATAACGTATAACGTATAACGTATAACGTATATCGTATAACGTATAACGTATAATGTATAACGTATAACGTATAACGAATAACGTACAACGTATAATGTATAACGTATAACGTATAACGTATAACGTATAACGTATAACGTATAACGTATAACGTATAACGTATAACGTATAACGTATAACGTATAACATGTAATGTATAACGTATAACGTATAACGAATAACGTATAACGTATAACGTATAACGTATAACGTGTAACGTATGACGTATAACGTATAACGTATAACGTATAACGTATAACGTACAACGTATAACGTACAACGTATAACGTATAACGTATAACGTATAACGTATAACGTATAACGTATAACGTATAACGTATAACGCACATCGTATAACGTATAACATATAACGAATAACGTAAAACGCATAACGTATAACGTATAACGTATAACGTATAACGTATAACGTATAACGTATAACATGTAATGTATAACGTATAACGTATAACGAATAACGTATAACGTATAACGTATAACGTACAACGAATAACGTATAACGTATAACGTATAACGTATAACGTATCACGTATAACGTATTACGAATAACGTATAACGTATGACGTATAACGTATAATGTATAACGTATAACGTATAACGTATAACGTATAACGTATAACGTATAACGTATAACGTATAACGTATAACATGTAATGTATAACGTATAACGTATAACGAATAACGTATAACGTATAGCGTATAACGTACAACGTATAACGTATAACGTATAACGTATAACGTATAACGTATAACGTATAACGTATAACGTATAACGTATAACGTATATCGTATAACGTATAACGTATAATGTATAACGTATAACGTATAACGAATAACGTATAACGTATAACGTATAACGTATAACGTATAACGTATAACGTATAACGTATAAGGTATAACGTATAACGTACAACGTATAACGTACAACGTATAACGTACAACGTATAACGTACAACGTATAACGTATAACGTATAACGTATAACGTATAACGTATAACGTATAACGTATAACGTATAACGTATAACGTATAACGTATAACGTATAACGTATAACTTGTAATGTATAACGTATAACGTATAACGTATAACGAATAACGTATAACGTATAACGTATAACGTACAACGAATAATGTATAACGTATAGCGTATAACGTACAACGTATAACGTATAACGTATAACGTATAACGTATAACGTATAACGTATAACGTATAACGTATAACGTATAACGTATAACGTATTACGTATAACGTATTACGTATAACGTATAACGTATAACGTACAACGTATAACGTACAACGTATAACGTGTAACGTATAACGTATAACGTATAACGTATAACGTATCACGTATAACGTATCACGAATAACGTATAACGTATGACGTATAACGTATAATGTATAACGTATAACGTATAACGTATAACGTATAACGTATAACGTATAACGTATAACGTATAACGTATAACGTATAACGTATAACGTATAACGTATAACATGTAATGTATAACGTATAACGTATAACGAATAACGTATAACGTATAGCGTATAACGTACAACGTATAACGTATAACGTATAACGTATAACGTATAACGTATAACGTATAACGTATAACGTATAACGTATAACGTATATCGTATAACGTATAACGTATAATGTATAACGTATAACGTATAACGAATAACGTATAAGGCATAACGTATAACGTACAACGTATAACGTATAACGTATAACGTATAACGTATAACGTATAACGTATAACTTGTAATGTATAACGTATAACGTATAACGTATAACGAATAACGTATAACGTATAACGTACAACGAATAACGTATAACGTATAGCGTATAACGTACAACGTATAACGTATAACGTATAACGTATAACGTATAACGTATAACGTATAACGTATAACGTATAACGTATAACGTATAACGTATTACGTATAACGTATAACGTATAACGTATAACGTATAACGTACAACGTATAACGTACAACGTATAACGTATAACGTATAACGTATAACGTATAACGTATAACGTATCACGTATAACGTATCACGAATAACGTATAACGTATGACGTATAACGTATAATGTATAACGTATAACGTATAACGTATAACGTATAACGTATAACGTATTACGTATAACGTATAACGTATAACGTATAACGTATAACGTACAACGTATAACGTACAACGTATAACGTATAACGTATAACGTATAACGTATAACGTATAACGTATCACGTATAACGTATCACGAATAACGTATAACGTATGACGTATAACGTATAATGTATAACGTATAACGTATAACGTATAACGTATAACGTATAACGTATAACGTATAACGTATAACGTATAACGTATAACGTATAACGTATAACGTATAACATGTAATGTATAACGTATAACGTATAACGAATAACGTATAACGTATAGCGTATAACGTACAACGTATAACGTATAACGTATAACGTATAACGTATAACGTATGACGTATAACGTATAACGTACAACGTATAACGTACAACGTATTACGTATAACGTATAACGTACAACGTATAACGTACAACGCATAACGTAGAACGTAGAACGTATAACGTAGAACGTAGAACGTATAACGTATAACGTATAACGTATAACGTATAACGTATAACGTATAACGTATAACGTATAACGTATAACGTATCACGTATAACGTATAACGTATAACGTATAACGTATAACGTATAACGTATAACGTATAACGTATAACGTATAACGTATAACGTATAACGTATAACGTATAACGTATAACGTATAACGTATAACGTATAACGTATAACGTATAAGGTATAACGTTTAACGTATAACGTACAACGTATAACGTTTAACGTATAACGTATAACGTATAACGTATAACGTATAACGTATAACGTATAACGTATAACGTATAACGTATAACGTATAACGTATAACGTATAACGTATAACGTATAACGTATAACGTATAACGCATAACGTATAACGCATAACCTATGACGTATAACGTATTACGTATAACGTATAACGTATAACGTATAACGTATAACGTACAACGTATAGCGTACAACGTATAACGTATAACGTATAACGTATAACGTATAACGTATAACGTATCACGTATAACGTATCACGAATAACGTATAACGTATGACGTATAACGTATAATGTATAACGTATAACGTATAACGTATAACGTATAACGTATAACGTATAACGTATAACGTATAACGTATAACGTATAACGTATAACATGTAATGTATAACGTATAACGTATAACGAATAACGTATAACGTATAGCGTATAACGTACAACGTATAACGTATAACGTATAACGTATAACGTATAACGTATAACGTATAACGTATAACGTACAACGTATAACGTACAACGTATTACGTATAACGTATAACGTACAACGTATAACGTACAACGTATAACGTAGAACGTAGAACGTATAACGTAGAACGTAGAACGTATAACGTATAACGTATAACGTATAACGTATAACGTATAACGTATAACGTATAACGTATAACGTATAACGTATCACGTATAACGTATAACGTATAACGTATAACGTATAACATATAACGTATAACGTATAACGTATAACGTATAACGTATGACGTATAACGTATAACGTATAACGTATAACGTATAACGTATAACGTATAACGTATAACGTATAAGGTATAACGTTTAACGTATAACGTACAACGTATAACGTATAACGTATAACGTATAACGTATAACGTATAACGTATAATGTATAACGTATAACGTATAACGTATAACGTATAACGTATAACGTATAACGTATAACGTATAACGTATAACGTATAACGTATAACGTATAACGCATAACGTATAACGTATAACCTATGACGTATAACGTATAACGTATAACGTATAACGTATAACTAATAACGTATAACGTATAACGAATATCGTAGGACGTATAACGCATAACGTATAACGTATAACGTATAACGTATAACGTATAACTTATGACGTATAACGTATAACGCATAACGTATAACGTATAACCTATGACGTATAACGTATAACGTATAACGTATAACGTATAACTAATAACGTATAACGTATAACGAATATCGTAGGACGTATAACGCATAACGTATAACGTATAACGTATAACGTATAACGTATAACTTATGACGTATAACGTATAACGTATAACGCATAACGTATAACGTATAACGTACAACGTATAACGTATAACGTATAACGTATAACGTATAACGTATAACGTATAACGTATAACGTATAACGTATAACGTATAAGGTATAACGTATAACGTATAACGTATAACGTATAACCTATGACGTATAACGTATAACGTATAACGTATAACGTATAACTAATAACGTATAACGTATAACGAATATCGTAGGACGTATAACGCATAACGTATAACGTATAACGTATAACGTATAACGTATAACTTATGACGTATAACGTATAACGTATAACGCATAACGTATAACGTATAACGTATAACGTATAACGTATAACGTATAACGTATAACGTATAACGTATAACGTATAACGTATAACGTATAACGTACAACGTATAACGTATCACGTATAACGTATTACGAATGACGTATAACGTATGACGTATAACGTATAACGTATAACGTATAACGTATAACGTATAACGTATAACGTATAACGTATAACGTATAACGTATAACGTATAACGTACAACGTATAACGTATAACGTATAACGTATAACGTATAACGTATAACGTATCACGTATAACGTTTAACGTATAACGTACAACGTATAACGTATAACGTATAACGTATAACGTATAACGTATAACGTATAACGTATAACGTATAACGTATAACGTATAACGTATAACGTATAACGTATAACGTATAACGTATAACGTATAACGTATAACGTATAACGTATAACGCATAACGTATAACGTATAACCTATGACGTATATCGTATAACGTATAACGTATAACGTATAACTAATAACGTATAACGTATAACGAATATCGTAGGACGTATAACGCATAACGTATAACGTATAACGTATAACGTATAACGTATAACTTATGACGTATAACGTATAACGTATAACGCATAACGTATAACGTATAACGTATAACGTATAACGTATAACGTATAACGTATAACGTATAACGTATAACGTATAACGTATAACGTATAACGTATAACGTATAACGTATAAGGTATAACGTATAACGTATAACGTATAACGTATAACGTACAACGTTTAACGTATAACGTATAACGTAGAACGTATAACGTATAACGTATAACGTATAACGTATAACCTATAACGTATAACGTATAAGGCATAACGTATAACGTATAACGTATAGCGTCTAACGTATCACGTATAACGTATCACGAATAACGTATAACGTATGACGTATAACGTATAACGTACAACGTATAACGTATAACGTAACACCTATAACGTATAACGTTTGACGTATAACGTATAACGTATAACGTATAACGTATTACGTATAACGTATAACGTATAACATATAACGTATAACCTATGACGTATAACGTATAACGTATAACGTATAACGTATAACGTATAACATGTAATGTATAACGTATAACGTATAATGTGTAACGTATAACGTATAACGTATAACGTACAACGTATAACGTATCACGTATAACGTATTACGAATAACGTACAACGTATAACGTATAACGTATAACGTATAACGTATAACGTATAACGTATAACGTAAAACACGTAATGTATAACGTATAACGTATAAGGAATAACGTATAACGTATAACGTATAACGTATAACGTATAACGTATAACGTACAACGTATAACGTATAACGTATAACGTATAACGTATAACGTATAACGTATAACGTATAACGTATAAAGTATAACGTATAACGTATAACGTATAACGTATAACGTACAACGTATAACGTAT
Organism: Ptiloglossa arizonensis; assembly: GCF_051014685.1. Classification (NCBI taxonomy): domain Eukaryota; kingdom Metazoa; phylum Arthropoda; class Insecta; order Hymenoptera; family Colletidae; genus Ptiloglossa; species Ptiloglossa arizonensis. The sequence continues at coordinate 78,100 of NW_027478569.1, forward strand.
AACATGTAATGTATAACGTATAACGTATAACGAATAACATATAACGTATAACGTATAACGTACAACGTATAACGTATAACGTATAACGTATAACGTATAACGTATAACGTATAACGTATAACGTATAAGGTATAACGTATAACGTACAACGTATAACGTACAACGTATAACGTATAACGTATAACGTATCACGTATAACGTTTAACGTATAACGTACAACGTATAACGTATAACGTATAACGTATAACGTATAACGTATAACGTATAACGTATAACGTATAACGTATAACGTATAACGTATAACGTATAACGTATAACGTATAACGTATAACGTATAACGTATAACGTATAACGTATAACGCATAACGTATAACGTATAACCTATGACGTATATCGTATAACGTATAACGTATAACGTATAACTAATAACGTATAACGTATAACGAATATCGTAGGACGTATAACGCATAACGTATAACGTATAACGTATAACGTATAACGTATAACTTATGACGTATAACGTATAACGTATAACGCATAACGTATAACGTATAACGTATAACGTATAACGTATAACGTATAACGTATAACGTATAACGTATAACGTATAACGTATAACGTATAACGTATAACGTATAACGTATAAGGTATAACGTATAACGTATAACGTATAACGTATAACGTACAACGTTTAACGTATAACGTATAACGTAGAACGTATAACGTATAACGTATAACGTATAACGTATAACCTATAACGTATAACGTATAACGCATAACGTATAACGTATAACGTATAGCGTCTAACGTATCACGTATAACGTATCACGAATAACGTATAACGTATGACGTATAACGTATAACGTACAACGTATAACGTATAACGTAACACCTATAACGTATAACGTTTGACGTATAACGTATAACGTATAACGTATAACGTATTACGTATAACGTATAACGTATAACATATAACGTATAACCTATGACGTATAACGTATAACGTATAACGTATAACGTATAACGTATAACATGTAATGTATAACGTATAACGTATAATGTGTAACGTATAACGTATAACGTATAACGTACAACGTATAACGTATCACGTATAACGTATTACGAATAACGTACAACGTATAACGTATAACGTATAACGTATAACGTATAACGTATAACGTATAACGTAAAACACGTAATGTATAACGTATAACGTATAAGGAATAACGTATAACGTATAACGTATAACGTATAACGTATAACGTATAACGTACAACGTATAACGTATAACGTATAACGTATAACGTATAACGTATAACGTATAACGTATAAAGTATAACGTATAACGTATAACGTATAACGTATAACGTACAACGTATAACGTATAACATGTAATGTATAACGTATAACGTATAACGAATAACATATAACGTATAACGTATAACGTACAACGTATAACGTATAACGTATAACGTATAACGTATAACGTATAACGTATAACGTATAACGTATAAGGTATAACGTATAACGTACAACGTATAACGTACAACGTATAACGTACAACGTATAACGTACAACGTATAACGTATAACGTATAACGTATAACGTATAACGTATAACGTATAACGTATAACGTATAACGTATAACGTATAACGTATAACGTATAACGTATAACGTATAACGTATAACGTATAACTTGTAATGTATAACGTATAACGTATAACGTATAACGAATAACGTATAACGTATAACGTATCACGTATAACGTATTACGTATAACGTATAACGTATGACGTATAACGTATAACGTATAACGTATAACGTATAACGTATAACGTATAACGTATAACGTATAACGTAAAACACGTAATGTATAACGTATAACGTATAAGGAATAACGTATAACGTATAACGTATAACGTATAACGTATAACGTATAACGTACAACGTATAACGTATAACGTATAACGTATAACGTATAACGTATAACGTATAACGTATAAAGTATAACGTATAACGTATAACGTATAACGTATAACGTACAACGTATAACGTATAACGTATAACGTATAACGTATAACTTGTAATGTATAACGTATAACGTATAACGTATAACGAATAACGTATAACGTATAACGTATCACGTATAACGTATTACGAATAACGTATAACGTATAACGTATAACGTATAACATGTAATGTATAACGTATAACGTATAACGAATAACGTATAACGTATAACGTATAACGTACAACGTATAACGTATAACGTATAACGTATAACGTATAACGTATCACGTATAATGTATTACGCATAACGTATAACGTATGACGTATAACGTATAACGTATAACGTATAACGTATAACGTATAACGTATAACGTATAACATATAACGTATAACCTATGACGTATAACGTATAACGTATAACGTATAACGTATAACGTATAACATGTAATGTATAACGTATAACGTATAATGTGTAACGTATAACGTATAACGTATAACGTACAACGTATAACGTATCACGTATAACGTATTACGAATAACGTACAACGTATAACGTATAACGTATAACGTATAACGTATAACGTATAACGTAAAACACGTAATGTATAACGTATAACGTATAAGGAATAACGTATAACGTATAACGTATAACGTATAACGTATAACGTATAACGTATAACGTACAACGTATAACGTATAACGTATAACGTATAACGTATAACGTATAACGTATAACGTATAAAGTATAACGTATAACGTATAACGTATAACGTATAACGTACAACGTATAACGTATAACATGTAATGTATAACGTATAACGTATAACGAATAACATATAACGTATAACGTATAACGTACAACGTATAACGTATAACGTATAACGTATAACGTATAACGTATAACGTATAACGTATAACGTATAACGTATAACGTATAACGTATAACGTATAACGTATAACGTATAACGTATAACATGTAATGTATAACGTATAACGTATAACGAATAACGTATAACGTATAACGTATAACGTACAACGTATAACGTATAACGTATAACGTATAACGTATAACGTATAACGTATAACGTATAACGTATAACGTATAACGTATAACGTATAACGTAAAACGTATAACGTATAACGTATAACGTACAACGTATAACGTACAACGTATAACGTATAACGTATAACGTATAACGTATAACGTATAACGTATAACGCACATCGTATAACGTATAACATATAACGAATAACGTAAAACGCATAACGTATAACGTATAACGTATAACGTATAACGTATAACATGTAATGTATAACGTATAACGTATAACGCATAACGTATAACGTATAACGTATAACGTACAACGAATAACGTATAACGTATAACGTATAACGTATAACGTATCACGTATAACGTATTACGAATAACGTATAACGTATGACGTATAACGTATAATGTATAACGTATAACGTATAACGTATAACGTATAACGTATAACGTATAACGTATAACGTATAACATGTAATGTATAACGTATAACGTATAACGAATAACGTATAACGTATAGCGTATAACGTACAACGTATAACGTATAACGTATAACGTATAACGTATAACGTATAACGTATAACGTATAACGTATAACGTATATCGTATAACGTATAACGTATAATGTATAACGTATAACGTATAACGAATAACGTACAACGTATAATGTATAACGTATAACGTATAACGTATAACGTATCACGTATAATGTATTACGCATAACGTATAACGTATGACGTATAACGTATAACGTATAACGTATAACGTATAACGTATAACGTATAACGTATAACGTATAACGTATAACGTATAACGTATAACGTATAACGTATAACGTATAACGTATAACATGTAATGTATAACGTATAACGTATATCGAATAACGTATAACGTATAACGTATAACGTATAACGTATAACGTATAACGTATAACGTATAACGTATAACGTATAACGTATAACGTATAACGTATAACGTATAACGTATAACGTACAACGTATAACGTACAACGTATAACGTATAACGTATAACGTATAACGTATAACGTATAACGTATAACGTATATCGCACATCGTATAACGTATAACATATAACGAATAACGTAAAACGCATAACGTATAACGTATAACGTATTACGTATAACGTATAACATGTAATGTATAACGTATAACGTATAACGAATAACGTATAACGTATAACGTATAACGTACAACGAATAACGTATAACGTATAACGTATAACGTATAACGTATCACGTATAACGTATTACGAATAACGTATAACGTATGACGTATAACGTATAATGTATAACGTATAACGTATAACGTATAACGTATAACGTATAACGTATAACGTATAACGTATAACATGTAATGTATAACGTATAACGTATAACGAATAACGTATAACGTATAGCGTATAACGTACAACGTATAACGTATAACGTATAACGTATAACGTATAACGTATAACGTATAACGTATAACGTATAACGTATAACGTATAACGTATATCGTATAACGTGTAACGTATAATGTATAACGTATAACGTATAACGAATAACGTATAACGTATAACGTATAACGTACAACGTATAACGTATAACGTATAACGTATAACGTATAACGTATATCGTATAACGTATAACGTATAACGTATAACGTATAACGTATAACGTACAACGTATAACGTACAACGTATTACGTATAACGTATAACGTACAACGTATAACGTACAACGTATAACGTAGAACGTAGAACGTATAACGTAGAACGTAGAACGTATAACGTATAACGTATAACGTATAACGTATAACGTATAACGTATAACGTATAACGTATAACGTATAACGTATAACGTATAACGTATAACGTATAACGTATAACGTACAACGTATAACGTACAACGTATAACGTATAACGTATAACGTATAACGTATAACGTATAACGTATCACGTATAACGTATCACGAATAACGTATAACGTATGACGTATAACGTATAATGTATAACGTATAACGTATAACGTATAACGTATAACGTATAACGTATAACGTATAACGTATAACGTATAACGTATAACGTATAACATGTAATGTATAACGTATAACGTATAACGAATAACGTATAACGTATAGCGTATAACGTACAACGTATAACGTATAACGTATAACGTATAACGTATAACGTATAACGTATAACGTATAACGTACAACGTATAACGTACAACGTATTACGTATAACGTATAACGTACAACGTATAACGTACAACGTATAACGTAGAACGTAGAACGTATAACGTAGAACGTAGAACGTATAACGTATAACGTATAACGTATAACGTATAACGTATAACGTATAACGTATAACGTATAACGTATAACGTATAACGTATAACGTATCACGTATAACGTATAACGTATAACGTATAACGCATAACGTATAACGTATAACGTATAACGTATAACGTATAACGTATAACGTATAACGTATAACGTATAACGTATAACGTATAACGTATAACGTATAACGTATAACGTATAAGGTATAACGTTTAACGTATAACGTACAACGTATAACGTACAACGTATAACGTATAACGTATAACGTATAACGTATAACGTATAACGTATAACGTATAACGTATAACGTATAACGTATAACGTATAACGTATAACGTATAACGTATAACGTATAACGCATAACGTATAACGTATAACCTATGACGTATAACGTATAACGTATAACGTATAACGTATAACTAATAACGTATAACGTATAACGAATATCGTAGGACGTATAACGCATAACGTATAACGTATATCGTATAACGTATAACGTATAACTTATGACGTATAACGTATAACGCATAACGTATAACGTATAACCTATGACGTATAACGTATAACGTATGACGTATAACGTATAACTAATAACGTATAACGTATAACGAATATCGTAGGACGTATAACGCATAACGTATAACGTATAACGTATAACGTATAACGTATAACTTATGACGTATAACGTATAACGTATAACGCATAACGTATAACGTATAACGTACAACGTATAACGTATAACGTATAACGTATAACGTATAACGTATAACGTATAACGTATAACGTATAACGTATAACGTATAAGGTATAACGTATAACGTATAACGTATAACGTATAACCTATGACGTATAACGTATAACGTATAACGTATAACGTATAACTAATAACGTATAACGTATAACGAATATCGTAGGACGTATAACGCATAACGTATAACGTATAACGTATAACGTATAACGTATAACTTATGACGTATAACGTATAACGTATAACGCATAACGTATAACGTATAACGTATAACGTATAACGTATAACGTATAACGTATAACGTATAACGTATAACGTATAACGTATAACGTATAACGTACAACGTATAACGTATCACGTATAACGTATTACGAATGACGTATAACGTATGACGTATAACGTATAACGTATAACGTATAACGTATAACGTATAACGTATAACGTATAACGTACAACGTATAACGTACAACGTATTACGTATAACGTATAACGTATAACGTATAACGTATAACGTATAACGTATAACGTATAACGTATAACGTATAACGTATAACGTATAACGTATAAGGTATAACGTTTAACGTATAACGTACAACGTATAACGTATAACGTATAACGTATAACGTATAACGTATAACGTATAACGTATAACGTATAACGTATAACGTATAACGTATAACGTATAACGTATAACGTATAACGTATAACGTATAACGTATAACGTATAACGTATAACGCATAACGTATAACGTATAACCTATGACGTATAACGTATAACGTATAACGTATAACGTATAACTAATAACGTATAACGTATAACGAATATCGTAGGACGTATAACGCATAACGTATAACGTATATCGTATAACGTATAACGTATAACTTATGACGTATAACGTATAACGCATAACGTATAACGTATAACCTATGACGTATAACGTATAACGTATAACGTATAACGTATAACTAATAACGTATAACGTATAACGAATATCGTAGGACGTATAACGCATAACGTATAACGTATAACGTATAACGTATAACGTATAACTTATGACGTATAACGTATAACGTATAACGCATAACGTATAACGTATAACGTACAACGTATAACGTATAACGTATAACGTATAACGTATAACGTATAACGTATAACGTATAACGTATAACGTATAACGTATAAGGTATAACGTATAACGTATAACGTATAACGTATAACCTATGACGTATAACGTATAACGTATAACGTATAACGTATAACTAATAACGTATAACGTATAACGAATATCGTAGGACGTATAACGCATAACGTATAACGTATAACGTATAACGTATAACGTATAACTTATGACGTATAACGTATAACGTATAACGCATAACGTATAACGTATAACGTATAACGTATAACGTATAACGTATAACGTATAACGTATAACGTATAACGTATAACGTATAACGTATAACGTACAACGTATAACGTATCACGTATAACGTATTACGAATGACGTATAACGTATGACGTATAACGTATAACGTATAACGTATAACGTATAACGTATAACGTATAACGTATAACGTACAACGTATAACGTACAACGTATTACGTATAACGTATAACGTACAACGTATAACGTACAACGTATAACGTAGAACGTAGAACGTATAACGTAGAACGTAGAACGTATAACGTATAACGTATAACGTATAACGTATAACGTATAACGTATAACGTATAACGTATAACGTATAACGTATAACGTATAACGTATAACGTATAACGTATAACGTATAACGTATAACGTATAACGTATAACGTATAACGTATAACGTATAACGTATAACGTATAACGTATAACGCATAACGTATAACGTATAACCTATGACGTATAACGTATAACGTATAACGTATAACGTATAACTAATAACGTATAACGTATAACGAATATCGTAGGACGTATAACGCATAACGTATAACGTATATCGTATAACGTATAACGTATAACTTATGACGTATAACGTATAACGCATAACGTATAACGTATAACCTATGACGTATAACGTATAACGTATAACGTATAACGTATAACTAATAACGTATAACGTATAACGAATATCGTAGGACGTATAACGCATAACGTATAACGTATAACGTATAACGTATAACGTATAACTTATGACGTATAACGTATAACGTATAACGCATAACGTATAACGTATAACGTACAACGTATAACGTATAACGTATAACGTATAACGTATAACGTATAACGTATAACGTATAACGTATAACGTATAACGTATAAGGTATAACGTATAACGTATAACGTATAACGTATAACCTATGACGTATAACGTATAACGTATAACGTATAACGTATAACTAATAACGTATAACGTATAACGTACAACGTATAACGTATAACGTATAACGTATAACGTATAACGTATAACGTATCACGTATAACGTTTAACGTATAACGTACAACGTATAACGTATAACGTATAACGTATAACGTATAACGTATAACGTATAACGTATAACGTATAACGTATAACGTATAACGTATAACGTATAACGTATAACGTATAACGTATAACGTATAACGTATAACGTATAACGCATAACGTATAACGTATAACCTATGACGTATATCGTATAACGTATAACGTATAACGTATAACTAATAACGTATAACGTATAACGAATATCGTAGGACGTATAACGCATAACGTATAACGTATAACGTATAACGTATAACGTATAACGTATAACGTATAACGTATAACGTATAACGTATAACGTATAACGTATAACGTATAACGTATAACGTATAACGTATAACGTATAACGTATAACGTATAACGTATAACGTACAACGTTTAACGTATAACGTATAACGTAGAACGTATAACGTATAACGTATAACGTATAACGTATAACCTATAACGTATAACGTATAACGCATAACGTATAACGTATAACGTATAGCGTCTAACGTATCACGTATAACGTATCACGAATAACGTATAACGTATGACGTATAACGTATAACGTACAACGTATAACGTATAACGTAACACCTATAACGTATAACGTTTGACGTATAACGTATAACGTATAACGTATAACGTATTACGTATAACGTATAACGTATAACATATAACGTATAACCTATGACGTATAACGTATAACGTATAACGTATAACGTATAACGTATAACATGTAATGTATAACGTATAACGTATAATGTGTAACGTATAACGTATAACGTATAACGTACAACGTATAACGTATCACGTATAACGTATTACGAATAACGTACAACGTATAACGTATAACGTATAACGTATAACGTATAACGTATAACGCACATCGTATAACGTATAACATATAACGAATAACGTAAAACGCATAACGTATAACGTATAACGTATTACGTATAACGTATAACATGTAATGTATAACGTATAACGTATAACGAATAACGTATAACGTATAACGTATAACGTACAACGAATAACGTATAACGTATAACGTATAACGTATAACGTATCACGTATAACGTATTACGAATAACGTATAACGTATGACGTATAACGTATAATGTATAACGTATAACGTATAACGTATAACGTATAACGTATAACGTATAACGTATAACGTATAACATGTAATGTATAACGTATAACGTATAACGAATAACGTATAACGTATAGCGTATAACGTACAACGTATAACGTATAACGTATAACGTATAACGTATAACGTATAACGTATAACGTATAACGTATAACGTATAACGTATAACGTATATCGTATAACGTGTAACGTATAATGTATAACGTATAACGTATAACGAATAACGTATAACGTATAACGTATAACGTACAACGTATAACGTATAACGTATAACGTATAACGTATAACGTATAACGTATAACGTATATCGTATAACGTATAACGTATAACGTATAACGTATAACGTATAACGTACAACGTATAACGTACAACGTATTACGTATAACGTATAACGTACAACGTATAACGTACAACGTATAACGTAGAACGTAGAACGTATAACGTAGAACGTAGAACGTATAACGTATAACGTATAACGTATAACGTATAACGTATAACGTATAACGTATAACGTATAACGTATAACGTATAACGTATAACGTATAACGTATAACGTATAACGTATAACGTATAACGTATAACGTATAACGTATAACGTATAACGTATAACGTATAACGTATAACGTATAACGTATAACGTATAACGTATAACGTATAACGTATAACGTATAACGTATAACGTATAACGTATAACGTATAACGTATAACGTATAAGGTATAACGTTTAACGTATAACGTACAACGTATAACGTATAACGTATAACGTATAACGTATAACGTATAACGTATAACGTATAACGTATAACGTATAACGTATAACGTATAACGCATAACGTATAACGTATAACCTTAGACGTATAACGTATAACGTATAACGTATAACGTATAACTAATAACGTATAATGTATAACGAATATCGTAGGACGTATAACGCATAACGTATAACGTATAACGTATAACGTATAACGTATAACTTATGACGTATAACGTATAACGTATAACGTATAACGTATAACGTATAACGTATAACGTATAACTTATGTATCGTACGTTATACGTTATACGTTATACGTTATACGTTATACGTTACACGTTATACGTTATACGTTATACGTTATACGTTTTACGTTATGCGTTATACGTTATACGTTATGCGTTATTCGTTATACGTTATAAGTCATACGTTATACGTTATACGTTATACGTTATACGTTATACGTTATACGTTATATGTTTTACGTTATACGTTATACGTTATACGCTATACGTTATACGTTATTCGTTATACGTTATACGATATACGTTATACGTTATACGTTACACGTCAGACGATATACGTTATACGTTATACGTTATACGTTATACGACATACGTAATATGTAATACGTCATGCGTTTTACGTAATACGTTATACATTATACGTTATTCGTTTTACGTTATACGTTATACGTTATACGTTACACGTTATACGGTATACGTTATACGTTATACGTTATACGATATATGTTATACGTTATACGTTAGACGTTATAGGTTTCACGTAATACGTTATACGTTATTGGTTATACGTTATTCGTTATACGTTCTTCGTTACACGTTATACGTTATACGTTATACGTTATACGTTATACGATATATGTTATACGTTATACGTTAGACGTTATAGGTTTCACGTAATACGTTATACGTTATTCGTTATACGTTATTCGTTATACGTCCTTCGTTACACGCTAGGCGTTATACGTTATGGGTTATACGTTATACGTTATACGTTATACGTTATACGTTATACGTTATACGTTATACGTTATACGTTATACGTTATGCGTTATACGTTATACGTTATGCGTTATACGTTATACGTTATAAGTCATACGTTATACGTTATACGTTATACGTTATACGTTATACGTTATACGTTATACGTTATACGTTATACGTTATACGTTATACGTCATACGTTATACGTTTTACGTTATACGTTATACGATATACGTTATACGTTATACGTTATACGTTATACGTTACACGTCAGACGATATACGTTATACGTTATACGTTATACGTTATACGATATACGTAATATGTATTACGTCATGCGTTTTACGTTATACGTTATACATTATACGTTATACGTTTTACGTTATACGTTATACGTTATACGTTATACGTTATACGTTATACGTTACACGTTATTCGTTATACGTTCTTCGTTACACGTTATACGTTATACGTTATACGTTATACGTTATACGTTATACGTTATACGATATATGTTGTACGTTATACGTTAGACGTTATAGGTTTCACGTAATACGTTATACGTTATACGTCATACGTTTTACGTTATACATTATACGTTGTACGTCATAGGTTATACGTTATACGTTATACGTTATACGTAATATGTATTACGCCTTACGTTTTACGTTATTCGTTATACTTTCTTCGTTACAGGTTATTCGTTATACCATATACGTTATACGTTATACGTTATACGTTATACGTTATACGTTATGCGTTATACGTTATTCGTTATACGTCCTTCGTTACACGCTAGGCGGTATACGTTATGGGTTATACGTTATACGTTATACGTTATACGTTATACGTTATACGTTATACGTTATACGTTATACGTTATACGTTATACGTTATACGTTATGCGTTATACGTTATACGTTATGCGTTATACGTTATACGTTATAAGTCATACGTTATACGTTATACGTTATACGTTATACGTTATACGTTATACGTTATACGTTATACGTTATACGTTTTACGTTATACGTTATACGATATACGTTATACGTTATACGTTATACGTTATACGTTACACGTCAGACGATATACGTTATACGTTATACGTTATACGTTATACGTTATACGATATACGTAATATGTAATACGTCATGCGTTTTACGTTACACGTTATACATTATACGTTATACGTTTTACGTTATACGTTATACGTTATACGTTATACGTTATACGTTATACGTTACACGTTATTCGTTATACGTTCTTCGTTACACGTTATACGTTATACGTTATACGTTATACGTTATACGTTATGCGTTATACGTTATACGATATGCGTTATACGTTATACGTTATAAGTCATACGTTATACGTTATACGTTATACGTTATACGTTATACGTTATACGTTATACGTTATACGTTATACGTTATACGTTATACGTTATACGTTATACGTTATACGTTATACGTTATACGTTTTACGTTATACGTTATACGATATACGTTATACGTTATACGTTATACGTTATACGTTATACGTTACACGTCAGACGATATACGTTATACGTTATACGTTATACGTTATACGATATACGTAATATGTAATACGTCATGCGATTTACGTTATACGTTATACATTATACGTTATACGTTTTACGTTATACGTTATACGTTATACGTTATACGTTACACGTTATTCGTTATACGTTCTTCGTTACACGTTATACGTTATACGTTATACGTTATACGTTATACGATATATGTTATACGTTATACGTTAGACGTTATAGGTTTCACGTAATACGTTATACGTTATTGGTTATACGCTATTCGTTATACGTTCTTCGTTACACGCTAGACGTTATACGTTATGGGTTATACGTTATACGTTATACGTTATACGTTATACGTTATACGTTATACGTTATACGTTATACGTTATACGTTATACGTTATACGTTATACGTTATACGTTATACGTTATACGTTATACGTTATACGTTATACGTTATACGTCATACGTTTTACGTTATACATTATACGTTATACGTCATAGGTTATACGTTATACGTTATACGTTATACGTTATACGTTATACGTTATACGTTATACGTTATACGTTATACGTTATACGTTATACCCTATACGTTATACGTTATACGTTATACGTTATACGTTATACGTTATACGTTATACGTTATAGGTCATACCTTATACGTGCTATGTCATACGTTAGACGTTATGAGTTATACGTTATACGTTATACGTTATACGTTATACGTTATACGTTATACGTTACACGTTATACGTTATACGTTATACGTTATACGTTATACGTTATACGTTATACGTTATACGTTATACGTTATACGTTATACGTTATACGTTATACGTTATACGTTATACGTTATACGTTATACGTTATACGTTATACGTTATACGTTATACGTTATACGTTATACGTTATACGTTATACGTTATACGTTATACGTTATACGTTATACGTTATACGTTATACGTTATACGTTATACGTTATACGTTATACGTTATACGTTATACGTTATGCGTTATACGTTATACGTTATGCGTTATACGTTATAAGTTATAAGTCATACGTTATACGTTATACGTTATACGTTATACGTTATACGTTATACGTCATACGTTATACGTTATACGTTATACGTTATACGTTATACGTTATACGTTATACGTTATACGATATACGTTATACGTTATACGTTACACGTCAGACGATATACGTTATACGTTATACGTTATACGTTATACGATATACGTAATATGTTATACGTCATGCGTTTTACGTTATACGTTATACATTATACGTTATTCGTTATACGTTCTTCGTTACACGTTATACGTTATACGTTATACGTTATACGTTATACGTTATACGTTATACGATATATGTTATACGTTATACGTTAGACGTTATAGGTTTCACGTAATACGTTATACGTTATTGGTTATACGTTATTCGTTATACGTCCTTCGTTACACGCTAGGCGTTATACGTTATGGGTTATACGTTATACGTTATACGTTATACGTTATACGTTATACGTTATACGTTATACGTTATACGTTATACGTTATACGTTATACGTTTTACGTTATACATTATACGTTATACGTCATAGGTTATACGTTATACGTTATACGTTATACGTAATATGTAATACGCCTTACGTTTTACGTTATTCGTTATACTTTCTTCGTTACAGGTTATACGTTATACCATATACGTTATACGTTATACGTTATACGTTATACGTTATACGTTATGCGTTATATGTTATACGTTATACGTTATACGTTATACGTTATACGTTATACGTTATACGTTATACGTTATACGTTATGCGTTATACGTTATACGTTATAAATCATACGTTATACGTTATACGTTATACGTTATACGTTATATGTTATACGTTATACGTTATACGTTATACGTTATACGTTATACGTTATACGTTATACGTTATACGTTGTACGTTATAGGTTATACGACACACGTTGTACGTTATACGTTATACGTTATACGTTACACGTTATACGTTATACGTTATACGTTACACGTTATACGTTATACGTTATACGTTATACGTTATACGTTATACGTTATACGTTATACGTTATACGTTATACTTTATACGGTATACGTTATACTTTATACCCTATACGTTATACGTTATACGTTATACGTTATACGTTATACGTTATACGTTATACGTTATACGTTATACGTTATACGTTATACGTTATACGTTATACGTTATACGTTATACGTTATACGTTATACGTTATACGTTATACGTTATACGTTATAAGTTATACGTTATACGTCATACGTTATACTTTATACGGTATACGTTATACGTTATACCCTATACGTTATACGTTATACGTTATACGTTATACGTTATAGGTTATACGTTATACGTTATACGTTATAGGTTATACGTTATACGTTATACGTTATACGTTATAGGTCATACCTTATACGTGATACGTCATACGTTATACGTTTTACGTTATACGTTATACGTAATACGTTATACGTT
The DNA here is from genome assembly GCF_051014685.1 of Ptiloglossa arizonensis. Lineage (NCBI taxonomy): Eukaryota > Metazoa > Arthropoda > Insecta > Hymenoptera > Colletidae > Ptiloglossa > Ptiloglossa arizonensis. Next base: position 93,743 of record NW_027478569.1, read on the forward strand.
ATACGTTAGACGTTATACGTTATACGTTATACGTTATACGTTAGACGTTATACGTTATACGTTATACGTTATACGTTATACGTTATACGTTATACGTTATACGTTATACGTTATACGTTATACGTTATAAGTTATACGTTATACGTCATACGTTATACTTTATACGGTATACGTTATACGTTATACCCTATACGTTATACGTTATACGTTATACGTTATACGTTATACGTTATACGTTATACGTTATACTTTATACGGTATACGTTATACGTTATACCCTATACGTTATACGTTATACGTTATACGTTATACGTTATACGTTATACGTTATACGTTATACGTTATACGTTATACGTTATAGGTTATACGTTATACGTTATACGTTATACGTTATACGTTATACGTTATACGTTATACGTTATACGTTATACGTTATACGTTATACGTTATACGTTATACGTTATACGTTATACGTTATACGTTATACGTTATACGTTATACGTTATACGTTATACGTTATACGTAATATGAAATACGTCATACGTTTTACGTTATACGTTATACGTTATACGTTATACGTTATGCGTTATACGTTATACGTTATACGTTATACGTTATACGTTATACGTTATACGTTATACGTTATACGTTATACGTTATACGTTATATGTTATACGTTATATGTTGTACGTTATAGGTTATACGATACACGTTGTACGTTATACGTTATACGTTATACGTTATACGTTATACGTTCTACGTTATACGTTATACGTTATACGTTATACGTTATACGTTATACGTTATACGTTATACGTTATACGTTATACGTTATACGTTATACGTTATACGTTATACGTTATACGTTATATGTTATACGTTATACGTTGTACGTTATAGGTTATACGTTATACGTTATACGTTATACGTTATACGTTATACGTTATACGTTATACGTTATACTTTATACGGTATACGTTATACGTTATACCCTATACGTTATACGTTATACGTTATACGTTATACGTTATACGTTATACGTTATACGTTATACGTTATACGTTATAGGTTATACGTTATACGTTATACGTTATACGTTATAGGTCATACCTTATACGTTATACGTTATACGTTATACGTTATCGTTATACGTTATACGTTATACGTTATACGTTATACGTTATACGTTATACGTTATACGTTATACGTTATACGTTATACGTTATACGTTATACGTTATACGTTATACGTTATACGTTATACGTTATACGTTATACGTTATACGTTATACGTTATACGTTATACGTTATACGTTATACGTTATACGTTATACGTTATACGTTACACGTTATACGTTATACGTTATACGTTATACGTTACACGTTATACGTTATACGTTATACGTTATACGTTATACGATATACCCTACACGTTATACGTTATACGTTATACGTTATACGTTATACGTTATACGTTATACGTTATACGTTATACGTTATACGTTATACGTTATACGTTATACGTTATACGTTATACGTTATACGTTATACGTTATACGTTATACGTTATACGTTATACGTTACACGTTATACGTTATACGTTATACTTTATACGTTATACGTTATACGTTATACGTTATACCCTATACGCTATTCGTTATACGTTATACGTTATACGTTATACGTTATAGGTCATACCTTATACGTGATACGTCATACGTTAGACGTTATGCGTTATACGTTATACGTTATACGTTATACGTTATACGTTACACGTTATACGTTATACGTTATACGTTATACGTTATACGTTATACGTTATACGTTATACGTTATACGTCACACGTCATACGTTATACGTTATACGTTATACGTTATACGTAATACGTTATCGTTATACGTTATACGTTATACGTTATACGTTATACGTTATACGTTTTACGTTATACGTTATACGTTATACCCTATACGTTATACGTTATACGTTATACGTTATACGTTATACGTTATACGTTATACGTTATACGTTATAGGTTATACGTTATAGGTTATACGTTATACGTTATACGTTATACGTTATACGTTATACGTTATACGTTATACGTTATACGTTATACGTTATACGTTATACGTTATACGTTATACGTTATACGTTATACGTTATACGTTATACGTTATACGTTATACGTTATACGTTATACGTTATACGTTATACGTTATACGTTATACGTTATACGTTATACGTTATACGTTATACGTTATACGTTATACGTTATACGTTCTACGTTATACGTTATACGTTATACGTTATACGTTATACGTTATACGTTATACGTTATACGTTATACGTTATACGTTATACGTTATACGTTGTACGTTATAGGTTATACGACACACGTTGTACGTTATACGTTATACGTTATACGTTACACGTTATACGTTATACGTTATACGTTACACGTTATACGTTATACGTTATACGTTATACGTTATACGTTATACGTTATACGTTATACGTTATACGTTATACGTTATACTTTATACGGTATACGTTATACGTTATACCCTATACGTTATACGTTATACGTTATACGTTATACGTTATACGTTATACGTAATATGTAATACGTCATACGTTTTACGTTATACGTTATACGTTATACGTTATACGTTATACGTTATACGTTATACGTTATACGTTATACGTTATACGTTATACGTTATACGTTATACGTTATACGTTATACGTTATACGTTATACGTTATACGTTATACGTTATACGTTATACGTTATACGTTATACGTTATATGTTATACGTTATACGTTGTACGTTATAGGTTATACGATACACGTTGTACGTTATACGTTATACGTTATACGTTATACGTTATACGTTCTACGTTATACGTTATACGTTATACGTTATACGTTATACGTTATACGTTATACGTTATACGTTATACGTTATACGTTATACGTTATACGTTATACGTTATACGTTATACGTTATACGTTATACGTTATACGTTATACGTTATACGTTATACGTTATAAGTTATACGTTATACGTCATACGTTATACTTTATACGGTATACGTTATACGTTATACCCTATACGTTATACGTTATACGTTATACGTTATACGTTATACGTTATACGTTATACGTTATACGTTATACGTTATACGTGATACGTTATAGGTTATACGTTATACGTTATACGTTATACGTTATACGTTATACGTTATACGTTATACGTTATACGTAATACGTTATCGTTATACGTTATACGTTATACGTTATACGTTATACGTTATACGTTATACGTTATACGTTATACGTTATACGTTATACGTTACACGTGATACGTTATACGTTATACGTTATACGTTATACGTTATATGTTATACGTTATACGTTGTACGTTATAGGTTATACGATACACGTTGTACGTTATACGTTATACGTTATACGTTATACGTTATACGTTCTACGTTATACGTTATACGTTATACGTTATACGTTATACGTTATACGTTATACGTTATACGTTATACGTTATACGTTATACGTTATACGTTATACGTTATACGTTATACGTTATACGTTATACGTCATACGTTATACGTTATACGTTATAAGTTATACGTTATACGTCATACGTTATACTTTATACGGTATACGTTATACGTTATACCCTATACGTTATACGTTATACGTTATACGTTATACGTTATACGTTATACGTTATACGTTATACGTTATACGTTATACGTGATACGTTATAGGTTATACGTTATACGTTATACGTTATACGTTATACGTTATACGTTATACGTTATACGTTATACGTAATACGTTATCGTTATACGTTATACGTTATACGTTATACGTTATACGTTATACGTTATACGTTATACGTTATACGTTATACGTTATACGTTACACGTGATACGTTATACGTTATACGTTATACGTTATACGTTATATGTTATACGTTATACGTTGTACGTTATAGGTTATACGATACACGTTGTACGTTATACGTTATACGTTATACGTTATACGTTATACGTTCTACGTTATACGTTATACGTTATACGTTATACGTTATACGTTATACGTTATACGTTATACGTTATACGTTATACGTTATACGTTATACGTTATACGTTATACGTTATACGTTATACGTTATACGTCATACGTTATACGTTATACGTTATACGTTATACGTTATACGTTATACGTTATACGTTATACGTTATACGTTATACGTTATACTTTATACGTTATACGTTATACGTTATAGGTTATACGTTATACGTTATACGTTACACGTTATACGTTATACGTTATACGTTATACGTTATACGTTATACGTTATACGTTATACCCTATACGCTATTCGTTATACGTTATACGTTATACGTTATACGTTATAGGTCATACCTTATACGTGATACGTCATACGTTAGACGTTATGCGTTATACGTTATACGTTATACGTTATACGTTATACGTTATACGTTATACGTTATACGTTATACGTTATACGTTATACGTTATACGTTATACGTTATACGTTATACGTTATACGTTATACGTTATACGTTATACGTTATACGTTATACGTTATACGTTATACGTCACACGTCATACGTTATACGTTATACGTTATACGTTATACGTAATACGTTATCGTTATACGTTATACGTTATACGTTATACGTTATACGTTATACGTTATACGTTATACGTTATACGTTATACCCTATACGTTATACGTTATACGTTATACGTTATACGTTATACGTTATACGTTATACGTTATAGGTTTTACGTTATACGTTATACGTTATACGTTATACGTTATACGTTATACGTTATACGTTATACGTTATACGTTATACGTTATACGTCATACGTTATACGTTATACGTTATACGTTATACGTTATACGTTATACGTTATACGTTATACGTTATACGTTATACGTTATACGTTATACGTTATACGTCATACGTTATACTTTATACGGTATACGTTATACGTTATACCCTATACGTTATACGTTATACGTTATACGTTATACGTTATACGTTATACGTTATACGTTATACGTTATGCGTTATACGTTATACGTTATACGTTATACGTTATACGTTATACGTTATACATTATACGTTATACGTTATACGTTATACGTAATATGTAATACGTCATACGTTTTACGTTATACGTTATACGTTATACGTTATACGTTATTCGTTATACGTTATACGTTATACGTTATACGATATACGTTATACGTTATACGTTATACGTTATACGTTATACGTTATATGTTATACGTTATAGGTTGTACGTTATAGGTTATACGATACACGTTGTACGTTATACGTTATACGTTATACGTTATACGTTATACGTTCTACGTTATACGTTATACGTTATACGTTATACGTTCTACGTTATACGTTATACGTTATACGTTATACGTTATACGTTATACGTTATACGTTATACGTTATACGTTATACGTTATACGTTATACGTTATACGTTACACGTTATACGTTATACGTTATACTTTATACGTTATACGTTATACGTTATACCCTATACGCTATTCGTTATACGTTATACGTTATACGTTATACGTTATACGTTATACGTTATACGTTATACGTTATACGTTATACGTTATACGTTATACGTTATACGTTATACGTTATACGTTATACGTTGTAAGTTATACGTTATTCGTTCTACGTTCTTCGTTACACGTTATACGTTACACGTTATGCGTTATACGTTATACGTTATACGTTATAAGTTATAAGTTATGCGTTATACGTTATACGTTATACGTTATACGTTATACGTTATACGTAATACGTTATACGTTATACGTTATACGTTATACGTTATACGTTATACGTTATACGTTATACGTTATCCGTTATACGTTATACGTTATACGTTATACGTTATACGTGATACGTTATAGGTTATACGTTATACGTTATACGTTATACGTTATACGTTATACGTTATACGTTATACGTTACACGTTATACGTTATACGTTATACTTTATACGTTATACGTTATACGTTATACGTTATACCCTATACGCTATTCGTTATACGTTATACGTTATACGTTATACGTTATAGGTCATACCTTATACGTGATACGTCATACGTTAGACGTTATGCGTTATACGTTATACGTTATACGTTATACGTTATACGTTATACGTTATACGTTATACGTTATACGTTATACGTTATACGTTATACGTTATACGTTATACGTTATACGTTATACGTTATACGTTATACGTTATACGTTATACGTTATACGTTATACGTTATAGGTCATACCTTATACGTGATACGTCATACGTTAGACGTTATGCGTTATACGTTATACGTTATACGTTATACGTTATACGTTATACGTTATACGTTATACGTTATACGTTATACGTTATACGTTATAAGTTATACGTTATACGTTATAGGCTATACGTTATACGTTATACGTTATACGTTATAGGTCATACCTTATACGTTATACGTTATACGTTATACGTTATACGTTATACGTTATACGTTATACGTTATACGTTATACGTTATACGTTATACGTTATACGTTATACGTTATACGTTATACGTTATACGTTATACGTTATACTTTATACGTTATACGTTATACGTTATACGTTATACCCTGTACGCTATACGTTATACGTTATACGTTATACGTTATACGTTATAGGTCACACCTTATACGTGATACGTCATACGTTAGACGTTATGCGTTATACGTTATACGTTATACGTTATACGTTATACGTTATACGTTATACGTTATACGTTATACGTTATCCGTTATACGTTATACGTTATACGTTATACGTTATACGTTATACGTTATACGTTATACGTTATACGTTATACGTTATACGTTATACGTTATACGTTATACGTTGTAAGTTATACGTTATTCGTTCTACGTTCTTCGTTACACGTTATACGTTACACGTTATGCGTTATACGTTATACGTTATACGTTATAAGTTATAAGTTATGCGTTATACGTTATACGTTATACGTTATACGTTATACGTTATACGTAATACGTTATACGTTATACGTTATACGTTATACGTTATACGTTATACGTTATACGTTATACGTTATACGTTATAGGTCACACCTTATACGTGATACGTCATACGTTAGACGTTATGCGTTATACGTTATACGTTATACGTTATACGTTATACGTTATACGTTATACGTTATACGTTATACGTTATACGTTATACGTTATACGTTATACGTTATACGTGATACGTTATAGGTTATACGTTATACGTTATACGTTATACGTTATACGTTATACGTTATACGTTATACGTTATACGTTATACGTTATACGTTATACGTTATACGTTATACCTTATACGTTATACGTTATACGTTATACGTTATACGTTATACGTTATACTTTATACGGTATACGTTATACGTTATACCCTATACGTTATACGTTATACGTTATACGTTATACGTTATACGTTATACGTTATACGTTATACGTTATACGTTATAGGTTATACGTTATACGTTATACGTTATACGTTATACGTTATGCGTTATACGTTATACGTTATACGTTATACGTTATACGTTATACGTTATACGTTATACGTTATACGTTATACGTTATACGTTATACGTTATACGTAATATGTAATACGTCATACGTTTTACGTTATACGTTATACGTTATACGTTATACGTTATACGTTATACGTTATACGTTATACGTTATACGTTATACGTTCTACGTTATACGTTATACGTTATACTTTATACGTTATACGTTATACGTTTTACGTTATACGTTATACGTTATACGTTATACGTTATACGTTATACGTTATACGTTATACGTTATACCTTATACGTTATACGTTATACGTTATACGTTATACGTTATAGGTTATACGTTATACGTGATACGTCATACGTTATACGTTATACGTTATACGTTATACGTTATACGTTATACGTTATACGTTACACGTTATACGTTATACGTTATACGTTATACGTTATACGTTATACGTTATACGTTATACGTTATACGTTATACTTTATACGGTATACGTTATACGTTATACCCTATACGTTATACGTTATACGTTATACGTTATACGTTATACGTTATACGTTATACGTTATACGTTATACGTTATACGTTATACGTTATACGTTATACGTTATAGGCTATACGTTATACGTTATACGTTATACGTTATACGTTATACGTTATACGTCACACGTCATACGTTATACGTTATACGTTATACGTTATACGTTATACGTTATACGTTATACGTTGTAAGTTATACGTTATTCGTTCTACGTTCTTCGTTACACGTTATACGTTACACGTTATGCGTTATACGTTATACGTTATACGTAATACGTTATCGTTATACGTTATACGTTATACGTTATACGTTATACGTTATACGTTATACGTTATACGTTATACGTTATACGTTATACGTTATACGTTATACGTTATACGTTATACGTTATACGTTATACGTTATACGTTATACGTTATACGTTATACGTTATACGTTATACGTTATACGTTATACGTTATACGTTATACGTTATACGTTATACGTTATACGTTATACGTTATACGTAATACGTTATCGTTATACGTTATACGTTATACGTTATACGTTATACGTTATACGTTATACGTTATACGTTATACGTTATACGTTATACGTTATACGTTATACGTTATACGTTATACGTTATACGTTATACGTTATACGTTATACGTTATACGTTATACGTTATACGTTATACGTTATACGTTATACGTTATACGTTATACGTTATACGTTATACGTTATACGTTATACGTTACACGTTATACGTTACACGTTATACGTTATACGTTATACGTTATACGTTACACGTTATACGTTATACGTTATACGTTATACGTTATACGTTATACGTTATACGATATACCCTATACGTTATACGTTATACGTTATACGTTATACGTTATACGTTATACGTTATACGTTATACGTTATACGTTATACGTTATACGTTATACGTTATACGTTATACGTTATACGTTATACGTTATACGTTATACGTTATACGTTATACGTTATACGTTATACGTTATACGTTATACGTTATACGTTATACGTTATACGTTATACGTTATACGTTACACGTTATACGTTATACGTTATACTTTATACGTTATACGTTATACGTTATACGTTATACCCTATACGCTATTCGTTATACGTTATACGTTATACGTTATACGTTATACGTTATACGTTATACGTTATACGTTATACGTTATACGTTATACGTTATACGTTATACGTTATACGTTATACGTTATACGTTATACGTTATACGTTATACGTTATACGTTATACGTTATACGTTATACGTTATACGTTATACGTTACACGTTATACGTTATACGTTATACGTTATACGTTATACGTTATACGTTATACGTTATACGTTATACGTTATACGTTATACGTTATACGTTATACGTTATACGTTATACGTTATACGTTATAGCGTTATACGTTATACGTTATACGTTATACGTTATACGTTACACGTTATACGTTACACGTTATACGTTATACGTTATACGTTATACGTTACACGTTATACGTTATACGTTATACGTTATACGTTATACGTTATACGTTATACGATATACCCTATACGTTATACGTTATACGTTATACGTTATACGTTATACGTTATACGTTATACGTTATACGTTATACGTTATACGTTATACGTTATACGTTATACGTTATACGTTATACGTTATACGTTATACGTTATACGTTATACGTTATACGTTATACGTTATACGTTATACGTTATACGTTATACGTTATACGTTATACGTTATACGTTATACGTTACACGTTATACGTTATACGTTATACTTTATACGTTATACGTTATACGTTATACGTTATACCCTATACGCTATTCGTTATACGTTATACGTTATACGTTATACGTTATACGTTATACGTTATACGTTATACGTTATACGTTATACGTTATACTTTATACGTTATACGTTATACGTTATACGTTATACGTTGTAAGTTATACGTTATTCGTTCTACGTTCTTCGTTACACGTTATACGTTACACGTTATGCGTTATACGTTATACGTTATACGTTATAAGTTATAAGTTATGCGTTATACGTTATACGTTATACGTTATACGTTATACGTTATACGTAATACGTTATACGTTATACGTTATACGTTATACGTTATACGTTATACTTTATACGTTATACGTTATCCGTTATACGTTATACGTTATACGTTATACGTTATACGTGATACGTTATAGGTTATACGTTATACGTTATACGTTATACGTTATACGTTATACGTTATACGTTATACGTTATACGTTATACGTTACACGTTATACGTTATACGTAATACTTTATACGTTATACGTTATACGTTATACGTTATACCCTATACGCTATTCGTTATACGTTATACGTTATACGTTATACGTTATAGGTCATACCTTATACGTGATACGTCATACGTTAGACGTTATGCGTTATACGTTATACGTTATACGTTATACGTTATACGTTATACGTTATACGTTATACGTTATACGTTATACGTTATACGTTATACGTTATACGTTATACGTTATACGTTATACGTTATACGTTATACGTTATACGTTATACGTTATACGTTATACGTTATACGTTATACGTTATAGGTCATACCTTATACGTGATACGTCATACGTTAGACGTTATGCGTTATACGTTATACGTTATACGTTATACGTTATACGTTATACGTTATACGTTATACGTTATACGTTATACGTTATACGTTATACGTTATACGTTATAGGCTATACGTTATACGTTATACGTTATACGTTATACGTTATACTTTATACGTTATACGTTATACGTTATACGTTATACCCTATACGCTATTCGTTATACGTTATACGTTATACGTTATACGTTATAGGTCATACCTTATACGTGATACGTCATACGTTAGACGTTATGCGTTATACGTTATACGTTATACGTTATACGTTATACGTTATACGTTATACGTTATACGTTATACGTTATACGTTATACGTTATACGTTATAAGTTATACGTTATACGTCATACGTTATACTTTATACGGTATACGTTATACGTTATACCCTATACGTTATACGTTATACGTTATACGTTATACGTTATACGTTATACGTTATACGTTATACTTTATACGGTATACGTTATACGTTATACCCTATACGTTATACGTTATACGTTATACGTTATACGTTATACGTTATACGTTATACGTTATACGTTATACGTTATAGGTTATACGTTATACGTTATACGTTATACGTTATACGTTATACGTTATACGTTATACGTTATACGTTATACGTTATACGTTATACGTTATACGTTATACGTTATACGTTATACGTTATACGTTATACGTAATATGTAATACGTCATACGTTATACGTTATACGTTATACGTTATACGTTATACGTTATACGTAATATGTAATACGTCATACGTTTTACGTTATACGTTATACGTTATACGTTATACGTTATACGTTGTACGTTATACTTTATACGGTATACGTTATACGTTATACGTTATACGTTATACGTTATACGTTATACGTTATACGTTATACGTTATACGTTATACGTTATACGTTATACGTTATACGTTATACGTTATACGTTATACCTTATACGTTATACGTTATATGTTATACGTTATACGTTGTACGTTATAGGTTATACTATACACGTTGTACGTTATACGTTATACGTTATACGTTATACGTTATACGTTATACGTTATACGTTATACGTTATACGTTATACGTTATACGTTATACGTTATACGTTATACGTTATACGTTATACGTTATACGTTATACGTTATACGTTATACGTTATACGTTATACGTTATACGTTACACGTTATACGTTATACGTTATACTTTATACGTTATACGTTATACGTTATACGTTATACCCTATACGCTATTCGTTATACGTTATACGTTATACGTTATACGTTATACGTTATACGTTATACGTTATACGTTATACGTTATACGTTATACGTTATACGTTATACGTTATACGTTATACGTTATACGTTGTAAGTTATACGTTATTCGTTCTACGTTCTTCGTTACACGTTATACGTTACACGTTATGCGTTATACGTTATACGTTATACGTTATAAGTTATAAGTTATGCGTTATACGTTATACGTTATACGTTATACGTTATACGTTATACGTAATACGTTATACGTTATACGTTATACGTTATACGTTATACGTTATACGTTATACGTTATACGTTATCCGTTATACGTTATACGTTATACGTTATACGTTATACGTTATACGTGATACGTTATAGGTTATACGTTATACGTTATACGTTATACGTTATACGTTATACGTTATACGTTATACGTTACACGTTATACGTTATACGTTATACTTTATACGTTATACGTTATACGTTATACGTTATACCCTATACGCTATTCGTTATACGTTATACGTTATACGTTATACGTTATAGGTCATACCTTATACGTGATACGTCATACGTTAGACGTTATGCGTTATACGTTATACGTTATACGTTATACGTTATACGTTATACGTTATACGTTATACGTTATACGTTATACGTTATACGTTATACGTTATACGTTATACGTTATACGTTATACGTTATACGTTATACGTTATACGTTATACGTTATACGTTATACGTTATACGTTATACGTTATACGTTATACGTTATAGGTCATACCTTATACGTGATACGTCATACGTTAGACGTTATGCGTTATACGTTATACGTTATACGTTATACGTTATACGTTATACGTTATACGTTATACGTTATACGTTATACGTTATAAGTTATACGTTATACGTTATAGGCTATACGTTATACGTTATACGTTATACGTTATAGGTCATACCTTATACGTTATACGTTATACGTTATACGTTATACGTTATACGTTATACGTTATACGTTATACGTTATACGTTATACGTTATACGTTATACGTTATACGTTATACGTTATACGTTATACGTTATACGTTATACGTTATACGTGATACGTTATAGGTTATACGTTATACGTTATACGTTATACGTTATACGTTATACGTTATACGTTATACGTTATACGTTATACGTTATGCGATATACGTTATACGTTATACGTTATAAGTTATGCGTTATACGTTATACGTTATACGTTATACGTTATACGTTATACGTTATACGTTATACGTTATACGTTATACGTTATACGTTATACGTTATACGTTATACGTTATACGTTATACGTTATACGTTATCCGTTATACGTTATACGTTATACGTTATACGTTATACGTTATACGTGATACGTTATAGGTTATACGTTATACGTTATACGTTATAGGTTATACGTTATACGTTATACGTTATACGTTATACGTTATACGTTATACGTTATACGTTATACGTTATACGTTATACGTTATACGTTATACGTTATACGTTATACGTTATACGTTATACGTTATACGTAATATGTAATACGTCATACGTTATACGTTATACGTTATACGTTATACGTTATACGTTATACGTAATATGTAATACGTCATACGTTTTACGTTATACGTTATACGTTATACGTTATACGTTATACGTTGTACGTTATACTTTATACGGTATACGTTATACGTTATACGTTATACGTTATACGTTATACGTTATACGTTATACGTTATACGTTATACGTTATACGTTATACGTTATACGTTATACGTTATACGTTATACGTTATACGTTATACCTTATACGTTATACGTTATATGTTATACGTTATACGTTGTACGTTATAGGTTATACTATACACGTTGTACGTTATACGTTATACGTTATACGTTATACGTTATACGTTATACGTTATACGTTATACGTTATACGTTATACGTTATACGTTATACGTTATACGTTATACGTTATACGTTATACGTTATACGTTATACGTTATACGTTATACGTTATACGTTATACGTTATACGTTACACGTTATACGTTATACGTTATACTTTATACGTTATACGTTATACGTTATACGTTATACCCTATACGCTATTCGTTATACGTTATACGTTATACGTTATACGTTATACGTTATACGTTATACGTTATACGTTATACGTTATACGTTATACGTTATACGTTATACGTTATACGTTATACGTTATACGTTGTAAGTTATACGTTATTCGTTCTACGTTCTTCGTTACACGTTATACGTTACACGTTATGCGTTATACGTTATACGTTATACGTTATAAGTTATAAGTTATGCGTTATACGTTATACGTTATACGTTATACGTTATACGTTATACGTAATACGTTATACGTTATACGTTATACGTTATACGTTATACGTTATACGTTATACGTTATACGTTATCCGTTATACGTTATACGTTATACGTTATACGTTATACGTTATACGTGATACGTTATAGGTTATACGTTATACGTTATACGTTATACGTTATACGTTATACGTTATACGTTATACGTTACACGTTATACGTTATACGTTATACTTTATACGTTATACGTTATACGTTATACGTTATACCCTATACGCTATTCGTTATACGTTATACGTTATACGTTATACGTTATAGGTCATACCTTATACGTGATACGTCATACGTTAGACGTTATGCGTTATACGTTATACGTTATACGTTATACGTTATACGTTATACGTTATACGTTATACGTTATACGTTATACGTTATACGTTATACGTTATACGTTATACGTTATACGTTATACGTTATACGTTATACGTTATACGTTATACGTTATACGTTATACGTTATACGTTATACGTTATACGTTATACGTTATAGGTCATACCTTATACGTGATACGTCATACGTTAGACGTTATGCGTTATACGTTATACGTTATACGTTATACGTTATACGTTATACGTTATACGTTATACGTTATACGTTATACGTTATAAGTTATACGTTATACGTTATAGGCTATACGTTATACGTTATACGTTATACGTTATAGGTCATACCTTATACGTTATACGTTATACGTTATACGTTATACGTTATACGTTATACGTTATACGTTATACGTTATACGTTATACGTTATACGTTATACGTTATACGTTATACGTTATACGTTATACGTTATACGTTATACGTTATACGTGATACGTTATAGGTTATACGTTATACGTTATACGTTATACGTTATACGTTATACGTTATACGTTATACGTTATACGTTATACGTTATGCGATATACGTTATACGTTATACGTTATAAGTTATGCGTTATACGTTATACGTTATACGTTATACGTTATACGTTATACGTTATACGTTATACGTTATACGTTATACGTTATACGTTATACGTTATACGTTATACGTTATACGTTATACGTTATACGTTATCCGTTATACGTTATACGTTATACGTTATACGTTATACGTTATACGTGATACGTTATAGGTTATACGTTATACGTTATACGTTATACGTTATACGTTATACGTTATACGTTATACGTTATACGTTATACGTAATACGTTATCGTTATACGTTATACGTTATACGTTATACGTTATACGTTATACGTTATACGTTATACGTTATACGTTATACGTTATACGTTATACGTTATACGTTATACGTTATACGTTATACGTTATACGTTATACGTTATACGTTATACGTTATACGTTATACGTTATACGTTATACGTTATACGTTATACGTTATACGTTATACGTTATACGTTATACGTTATACGTTACACGTTATACGTTACACGTTATACGTTATACGTTATACGTTATACGTTACACGTTATACGTTATACGTTATACGTTATACGTTATACGTTATACGATATACCCTATACGTTATACGTTATACGTTATACGTTATACGTTATACGTTACACGTTATACGTTATACGTTATACGTTATACGTTATACGTTATACGTTATACGTTATACGTTATACGTTATACGTTATACGTTATACGTTATACGTTATACGTTATACGTTATACGTTATACGTTATACGTTATACGTTATACGTTATACGTTATACGTTATACGTTATACGTTACACGTTATACGTTATACGTTATACGTTATACGTTATACGTTATACGTTATACGTTATCCGTTATACGTTATACGTTATACGTTATACGTTATACGTGATACGTTATAGGTTATACGTTATACGTTATACGTTATACGTTATACGTTATACGTTATACGTTATACGTTACACGTTATACGTTATACGTTATACTTTATACGTTATACGTTATACGTTATACGTTATACCCTATACGCTATTCGTTATACGTTATACGTTATACGTTATACGTTATAGGTCATACCTTATACGTGATACGTCATACGTTAGACGTTATGCGTTATACGTTATACGTTATACGTTATACGTTATACGTTATACGTTATACGTTATACGTTATACGTTATACGTTATACGTTATACGTTATACGTTATACGTTATACGTTATACGTTATACGTTATACGTTATACGTTATACGTTATACGTTATACGTTATACGTTATACGTTATACGTTATACGTTATACGTTATACGTTATGCGTTATACGTTATACGTTGTACGTTATACTTTATACGGTATACGTTATACGTTATACGTTATACGTTATACGTTATACGTTATACGTTATACGTTATACGTTATACGTTATACGTTATACGTTATACGTTATACGTTATACGTTATACGTTATACCTTATACGTTATACGTTATATGTTATACGTTATACGTTGTACGTTATAGGTTATACTATACACGTTGTACGTTATACGTTATACGTTATACGTTATACGTTATACGTTCTACGTTATACGTTATACGTTATACGTTATACGTTATACGTTATACGTTATACGTTATACGTTATACGTTATACGTTATACGTCACACGTCATACGTTATACGTTATACGTTATACGTTATACGTTATACGTTATACGTTATACGTTATACGTTATACGTTATACGTTATACGTTGTACGTTATACTTTATACGGTATACGTTATACGTTATACGTTATACGTTATACGTTATACGTTATACGTTATACGTTATACGTTATACGTTATACGTTATACGTTATACGTTATACGTTATACGTTATACGTTATACGTTATACGTTATACCTTATACGTTATACGTTATGTTATACGTTATACGTTGTACGTTATAGGTTATACTATACACGTTGTACGTTATACGTTATACGTTATACGTTATACGTTATACGTTCTACGTTATACGTTATACGTTATACGTTATACGTTATACGTTATACGTGATACGTCATACGTTATACGTTATACGTTATACGTTATACGTTATACGTTATACGTTATACGTTACACGTTATACGTTATACGTTATACGTTATACGTTATACGTTATACGTTATACGTTATACGTTATACGTTATACTTTATACGGTATACGTTATACGTTATACCCTATACGTTATACGTTATACGTTATACGTTATACGTTATACGTTATACGTTATACGTTATACGTTATACGTTATACGTTATACGTTATACGTTATAGGCTATACGTTATACGTTATACGTTATACGTTATACGTTATACGTTATACGTCACACGTCATACGTTATACGTTATACGTTATACGTTATACGTTATACGTTATACGTCACACGTCATACGTTATACGTTATACGTTATACGTTATACGTTATACGTTATACGTGATACGTTATAGGTTATACGTTATACGTTATACGTTATACGTTATACGTTATACGTTATACGTTATACGTTATACGTTATACGTTATGCGATATACGTTATACGTTATACGTTATAAGTTATGCGTTATACGTTATACGTTATACGTTATACGTTATACGTTATACGTTATACGTTATACGTTATACGTTATACGTTATACGTTATACGTTATACGTTATACGTTATACGTTATACGTTATACGTTATCCGTTATACGTTATACGTTATACGTTATACGTTATACGTTATACGTGATACGTTATAGGTTATACGTTATACGTTATACGTTATACGTTATACGTTATACGTTATACGTTATACGTTATACGTTATACGTAATACGTTATCGTTATACGTTATACGTTATACGTTATACGTTATACGTTATACGTTATACGTTATACGTTATACGTTATACGTTATACGTTATACGTTATACGTTATACGTTATACGTTATACGTTATACGTTATACGTTATACGTTATACGTTATACGTTATACGTTATACGTTATACGTTATACGTTATACGTTATACGTTATACGTTATACGTTATACGTTATACGTTATACGTTACACGTTATACGTTACACGTTATACGTTATACGTTATACGTTATACGTTACACGTTATACGTTATACGTTATACGTTATACGTTATACGTTATACGATATACCCTATACGTTATACGTTATACGTTATACGTTATACGTTATACGTTACACGTTATACGTTATACGTTATACGTTATACGTTATACGTTATACGTTATACGTTATACGTTATACGTTATACGTTATACGTTATACGTTATACGTTATACGTTATACGTTATACGTTATACGTTATACGTTATACGTTATACGTTATACGTTATACGTTATACGTTATACGTTACACGTTATACGTTATACGTTATACGTTATACGTTATACGTTATACGTTATACGTTATCCGTTATACGTTATACGTTATACGTTATACGTTATACGTGATACGTTATAGGTTATACGTTATACGTTATACGTTATACGTTATACGTTATACGTTATACGTTATACGTTACACGTTATACGTTATACGTTATACTTTATACGTTATACGTTATACGTTATACGTTATACCCTATACGCTATTCGTTATACGTTATACGTTATACGTTATACGTTATAGGTCATACCTTATACGTGATACGTCATACGTTAGACGTTATGCGTTATACGTTATACGTTATACGTTATACGTTATACGTTATACGTTATACGTTATACGTTATACGTTATACGTTATACGTTATACGTTATACGTTATACGTTATACGTTATACGTTATACGTTATACGTTATACGTTATACGTTATACGTTATACGTTATACGTTATACGTTATACGTTATACGTTATACGTTATACGTTATGCGTTATACGTTATACGTTGTACGTTATACTTTATACGGTATACGTTATACGTTATACGTTATACGTTATACGTTATACGTTATACGTTATACGTTATACGTTATACGTTATACGTTATACGTTATACGTTATACGTTATACGTTATACGTTATACCTTATACGTTATACGTTATATGTTATACGTTATACGTTGTACGTTATAGGTTATACTATACACGTTGTACGTTATACGTTATACGTTATACGTTATACGTTATACGTTCTACGTTATACGTTATACGTTATACGTTATACGTTATACGTTATACGTTATACGTTATACGTTATACGTTATACGTTATACGTCACACGTCATACGTTATACGTTATACGTTATACGTTATACGTTATACGTTATACGTTATACGTTATACGTTATACGTTATACGTTATACGTTGTACGTTATACTTTATACGGTATACGTTATACGTTATACGTTATACGTTATACGTTATACGTTATACGTTATACGTTATACGTTATACGTTATACGTTATACGTTATACGTTATACGTTATACGTTATACGTTATACGTTATACGTTATACCTTATACGTTATACGTTATGTTATACGTTATACGTTGTACGTTATAGGTTATACTATACACGTTGTACGTTATTCGTTATACGTTATACGTTATACGTTATACGTTCTACGTTATACGTTATACGTTATACGTTATACGTTATACGTTATACGTGATACGTCATACGTTATACGTTATACGTTATACGTTATACGTTATACGTTATACGTTATACGTTACACGTTATACGTTATACGTTATACGTTATACGTTATACGTTATACGTTATACGTTATACGTTATACGTTATACTTTATACGGTATACGTTATACGTTATACCCTATACGTTATACGTTATACGTTATACGTTATACGTTATACGTTATACGTTATACGTTATACGTTATACGTTATACGTTATACGTTATACGTTATACGTTATAGGCTATACGTTATACGTTATACGTTATACGTTATACGTTATACGTTATACGTCACACGTCATACGTTATACGTTATACGTTATACGTTATACGTTATACGTTATACGTCACACGTCATACGTTATACGTTATACGTTATACGTTATACGTTATACGTTATACGTTATACGTTGTAAGTTATACGTTATTCGTTCTACGTTCTTCGTTACACGTTATACGTTACACGTTATGCGTTATACGTTATACGTTATACGTTATAAGTTATGCGTTATACGTTATACGTTATACGTTATACGTTATACGTTATACGTTATACGTTATACGTTATACGTTATACGTTATACGTTATACGTTATACGTTATACGTTATACGTTATACGTTATACGTTATACGTTATACGTTATACGTTATACGTCATACGTTATACGTTATACGTTATACGTTATACGTTACACGTTATACGTTATACGTTATACGTTATACGTTATACGTTATACGTTATACGTTATACGTTATACGTTATACTTTATACGGTATACGTTATACGTTATACCCTATACGTTATACGTTATACGTTATACGTTATACGTTATACGTTATACGTTATACGTTATACGTTATACGTTATACGTTATACGTTATACGTTATACGTTATACGTTATACGTTATACGTTATAGGCTATACGTTATACGTTATACGTTATACGTTATACGTTATACGTTATACGTCACACGTCATACGTTATACGTTATACGTTATACGTTATACGTTATACGTTATACGTCACACGTCATACGTTATACGTTATACGTTATACGTTATACGTTATACGTTATACGTTATACGTTGTAAGTTATACGTTATTCGTTCTACGTTCTTCGTTACACGTTATACGTTACACGTTATGCGTTATACGTTATACGTTATACGTTATAAGTTATGCGTTATACGTTATACGTTATACGTTATACGTTATACGTTATACGTTATACGTTATACGTTATACGTTATACGTTATACGTTATACGTTATACGTTATACGTTATACGTTATACGTTATACGTTATACGTTATACGTCATACGTTATACGTTATACGTTATACGTTATACGTAATACGTTATCGTTATACGTTATACGTTATACGTTATACGTTATACGTTATACGTTATACGTTATACGTTATACGTTATACGTTATACGTTATACGTTATACCCTATACGTTATACGTTATACGTTATACGTTATACGTTATACGTTATACGTTATAGGTTATACGTTATACGTTATACGTTATACGTTATACGTTATACGTTATACGTTATACGTTATACGTTATACGTTATACGTTATACGTTATACGTTATACGTTATACGTTATACGTTATACGTTATACGTTATACGTTATACGTTATATCGTTATACGTTATACGTTATACGTTATACGTTATACGTTATAAGTTATACGTTATACGTCATACGTTATACTTTATACGGTATACGTTATACGTTATACCCTATACGTTATACGTTATACGTTATACGTTATACGTTATACGTTATACGTTATACGTTATACGTTATACGTTATACGTTATACTTTATACGGTATACGTTATACGTTATACCCTATACGTTATACGTTATACGTTATACGTTATACGTTATACGTTATACGTTATACGTTATACGTTATACGTTATAGGTTATACGTTATACGTTATACGTTATACGTTATACGTTATACGTTATACGTTATACGTTATACGTTATACGTTATACGTTATACGTTATACGTTATACGTTATACGTTATACGTTATACGTTATACGTAATATGTAATACGTCATACGTTATACGTTATACGTTATACGTTATACGTTATACGTTATACGTTATACGTAATATGTAATACGTCATACGTTTTACGTTATACGTTATACGTTATGCGTTATACGTTATACGTTGTACGTTATACTTTATACGGTATACGTTATACGTTATACGTTATACGTTATACGTTATACGTTATACGTTATACGTTATACGTTATACGTTATACGTTATACGTTATACGTTATACGTTATACGTTATACCTTATACGTTATACGTTATATGTTATACGTTATACGTTGTACGTTATAGGTTATACTATACACGTTGTACGTTATACGTTATACGTTATACGTTATACGTTATACGTTCTACGTTATACGTTATACGTTATACGTTATACGTTATACGTTATACGTTATACGTTATACGTTATACGTTATACGTTATACGTCACACGTCATACGTTATACGTTATACGTTATACGTTATACGTTATACGTTATACGTTATACGTCACACGTCATACGTTATACGTTATACGTTATACGTTATACGTTATACGTTATACGTTATACGTTGTAAGTTATACGTTATTCGTTCTACGTTCTTCGTTACACGTTATACGTTTCACGTTATGCGTTATACGTTATACGTTATACGTTATAAGTTATGCGTTATACGTTATACGTTATACGTTATACGTTATACGTTATACGTTATACGTTATACGTTATACGTTATACGTTATACGTTATACGTTATACGTTATACGTTATACGTTATACGTTATACGTTATCCGTTATACGTTATACGTTATACGTTATACGTTATACGTTATACGTGATACGTTATAGGTTATACGTTATACGTTATACGTTATACGTTATACGTTATACGTTATACGTTATACGTTATACGTTATACGTTATACGTAATACGTTATCGTTATACGTTATACGTTATACGTTATACGTTATACGTTATACGTTATACGTTATACGTTATACGTTATACGTTATACGTTATACGTTATACGTTATACGTTATACGTTATACGTTATACGTTATACGTTATACGTTATACGTTATACGTTATACGTTATACGTTATACGTTATACGTTATACGTTATACGTTATACGTTATACGTTATACGTTATACGTAATATGTAATACGTCATACGTTTTACGTTATACGTTATACGTTATACGTTGTACGTTATACTTTATACGGTATACGTTATACGTTATACGTTATACGTTATACGTTATACGTTATACGTTATACGTTATACGTTATACGTTATACGTTATACGTAATACGTTATCGTTATACGTTATACGTAATACGTTATGCGTCACACGTCATACGTTATACGTTATACGTTATACGTTATACGTTATACGTTATACGTTATACGTCACACGTCATACGTTATACGTTATACGTTATACGTTATACCCTATACGCTATTCGTTATACGTTATACGTTATACGTTATACGTTATAGGTCATACCTTATACGTGATACGTCATACGTTAGACGTTATGCGTTATACGTTATACGTTATACGTTATACGTTATACGTTATACGTTATACGTTATACGTTATACGTTATACGTTATACGTTATACGTTATACGTTATACGTTATACGTTATACGTTATACGTTATACGTTATACGTTATACGTTATACGTTATAGGTCATACCTTATACGTGATACGTCATACGTTAGACGTTATGCGTTATACGTTATACGTTATACGTTATACGTTATACGTTATACGTTATACGTTATACGTTATACGTTATACGTTATACGTTATACGTTATACGTTATACGTTATAGGCTATACGTTATACGTTATACGTTATACGTTATAGGTCATACCTTATACGTTATACGTTATACGTTATACGTTATACGTTATACGTTATACGTTATACGTTATACGTTATACGTTATACGTTATACGTTATACGTTATACGTTATACGTTATACGTTATACGTTATACGTTATACTTTATACGTTATACGTTATACGTTATACGTTATACCCTGTACGCTATTCGTTATACGTTATACGTTATACGTTATACGTTATAGGTCACACCTTATACGTGATACGTCATACGTTAGACGTTATGCGTTATACGTGATACGTTATAGGTTATACGTTATACGTTATACGTTATACGTTATACGTTATACGTTATACGTTATACGTTATACGTAATACGTTATGCGTCACACGTCATACGTTATACGTTATACGTTATACGTTATACGTTATACGTTATACGTTATACGTTATACGTCACACGTCATACGTTATACGTTATACGTTATACGTTATACGTTATACGTTATACGTTATACGTTGTAAGTTATACGTTATTCGTTCTACGTTCTTCGTTACACGTTATACGTTACACGTTATGCGTTATACGTTATACGTTATACGTTATAAGTTATAAGTTATGCGTTATACGTTATACGTTATACGTTATACGTTATACGGTATACGTTATACGTTATACGTTATACGTTATACGTTATACGTTATACGTTATACGTTATACGTTATACGTTATCCGTTATACGTTATACGTTATACGTTATACGTGATACGTTATAGGTTATACGTTATACGTTATACGTTATACGTTATACGTTATACGTTATACGTTATACGTTATACGTTATACGTTATACGTTATACGTTATAGGTTATACGTTATACGTTATACGTTATACGTTATACGTTATACGTTATACGTTATACGTTATACGTTATACGTTATACGTAATATGTAATACGTCATACGTTATACGTTATACGTTATACGTTATACGTTATACGTTATACGTAATATGTAATACGTCATACGTTTTACGTTATACGTTATACGTTATGCGTTATACGTTATACGTTGTACGTTATACTTTATACGGTATACGTTATACGTTATACGTTATACGTTATACGTTATACGTTATACGTTATACGTTATACGTTATACGTTATACGTTATACGTTATACGTTATACGTTATACGTTATACGTTATACCTTATACGTTATACGTTATATGTTATACGTTATACGTTGTACGTTATAGGTTATACTATACACGTTGTACGTTATACGTTATACGTTATACGTTATACGTTATACGTTCTACGTTATACGTTATACGTTATACGTTATACGTTATACGTTATACGTTATACGTTATACGTTATACGTTATACGTTATACGTCACACGTCATACGTTATACGTTATACGTTATACGTTATACGTTATACGTTATACGTTATACGTCACACGTCATACGTTATACGTTATACGTTATACGTTATACGTTATACGTTATACGTTATACGTTGTAAGTTATACGTTATTCGTTCTACGTTCTTCGTTACACGTTATACGTTACACGTTATGCGTTATACGTTATACGTTATACGTTATAAGTTATGCGTTATACGTTATACGTTATACGTTATACGTTATACGTTATACGTTATACGTTATACGTTATACGTTATACGTTATACGTTATACGTTATACGTTATACGTTATACGTTATACGTTATACGTTATCCGTTATACGTTATACGTTATACGTTATACGTTATACGTTATACGTGATACGTTATAGGTTATACGTTATACGTTATACGTTATACGTTATACGTTATACGTTATACGTTATACGTTATACGTTATACGTAATACGTTATCGTTATACGTTATACGTTATACGTTATACGTTATACGTTATACGTTATACGTTATACGTTATACGTTATACGTTATACGTTATACGTTATACGTTATACGTTATACGTTATACGTTATACGTTATACGTTATACGTTATACGTTATACGTTATACGTTATACGTTATACGTTATACGTTATACGTTATACGTTATACGTTATACGTTATACGTTATACGTAATATGTAATACGTCATACGTTTTACGTTATACGTTATACGTTATACGTTGTACGTTATACTTTATACGGTATACGTTATACGTTATACGTTATACGTTATACGTTATACGTTATACGTTATACGTTATACGTTATACGTTATACGTTATACGTAATACGTTATCGTTATACGTTATACGTAATACGTTATGCGTCACACGTCATACGTTATACGTTATACGTTATACGTTATACGTTATACGTTATACGTTATACGTCACACGTCATACGTTATACGTTATACGTTATACGTTATACCCTATACGCTATTCGTTATACGTTATACGTTATACGTTATACGTTATAGGTCATACCTTATACGTGATACGTCATACGTTAGACGTTATGCGTTATACGTTATACGTTATACGTTATACGTTATACGTTATACGTTATACGTTATACGTTATACGTTATACGTTATACGTTATACGTTATACGTTATACGTTATACGTTATACGTTATACGTTATACGTTATACGTTATACGTTATACGTTATACGTTATAGGTCATACCTTATACGTGATACGTCATACGTTAGACGTTATGCGTTATACGTTATACGTTATACGTTATACGTTATACGTTATACGTTATACGTTATACGTTATACGTTATACGTTATACGTTATACGTTATACGTTATACGTTATAGGCTATACGTTATACGTTATACGTTATACGTTATAGGTCATACCTTATACGTTATACGTTATACGTTATACGTTATACGTTATACGTTATACGTTATACGTTATACGTTATACGTTATACGTTATACGTTATACGTTATACGTTATACGTTATACGTTATACGTTATACGTTATACGTTATACTTTATACGTTATACGTTATACGTTATACGTTATACCCTGTACGCTATTCGTTATACGTTATACGTTATACGTTATACGTTATAGGTCACACCTTATACGTGATACGTCATACGTTAGACGTTATGCGTTATACGTTATACGTTATACGTTATACGTTATACGTTATACGTTATACGTTATACGTTATACGTTATACGTTATACGTTATACGTTATACGTTATACGTGATACGTTATAGGTTATACGTTATACGTTATACGTTATACGTTATACGTTATACGTTATACGTTATACGTTATACGTAATACGTTATGCGTCACACGTCATACGTTATACGTTATACGTTATACGTTATACGTTATACGTTATACGTTATACGTTATACGTCACACGTCATACGTTATACGTTATACGTTATACGTTATACGTTATACGTTATACGTTATACGTTGTAAGTTATACGTTATTCGTTCTACGTTCTTCGTTACACGTTATACGTTACACGTTATGCGTTATACGTTATACGTTATACGTTATAAGTTATAAGTTATGCGTTATACGTTATACGTTATACGTTATACGTTATACGGTATACGTTATACGTTATACGTTATACGTTATACGTTATACGTTATACGTTATACGTTATACGTTATACGTTATCCGTTATACGTTATACGTTATACGTTATACGTGATACGTTATAGGTTATACGTTATACGTTATACGTTATACGTTATACGTTATACGTTATACGTTATACGTTATACGTTATACGTTATACGTTATCGTTATACGTTATACGTTATACGTTATACGTTATACGTTATACGTTATACGTTATACGTTATACGTTATACGTTATACGTTATACGTTATACGTTATACGTTATACGTTATACGTTATACGTTATACGTTATACGTTATACGTTATACGTTATACGTTATACGTTATACGTTATACGTTATACGTTATACGTTATACGTTATACGTTATACGTTATACGTTATACGTCATACGTTATACGTTATACGTTATACGTTATACGTAATACGTTATCGTTATACGTTATACGTTATACGTTATACGTTATACGTTATACGTTATACGTTATACCCTATACGTTATACGTTATACGTTATACGTTATACGTTATACGTTATACGTTATACGTTATACGTTATAGGTTATACGTTATACGTTATACGTTATACGTTATACGTTATACGTTATACGTTATACGTTATACGTTATACGTTATACGTTATACGTTATACGTTATACGTTATACGTTATACGATATACGTTATACGTTATACGTTATACGTTATACGTTATACGTTATACGTTATACGTTATACGTTATACGTTATACGTTATCCGTTATACGTTATACGTTATACGTTATACGTTATACGTGATACGTTATAGGTTATACGTTATACGTTATACGTTATACGTTATACGTTATACGTTATACGTTATACGTTATACGTTATACGTTATACGTTATCGTTATACGTTATACGTTATACGTTATACGTTATACGTTATACGTTATACGTTATACGTTATACGTTATACGTTATACGTTATACGTTATACGTTATACGTTATACGTTATACGTTATACGTTATACGTTATACGTTATACGTTATACGTTATACGTTATACGTTATACGTTATACGTTATACGTTATACGTTATACGTTATACGTTATACGTTATACGTTATACGTTATACGTTATACGTCATACGTTATACGTTATACGTTATACGTTATACGTAATACGTTATCGTTATACGTTATACGTTATACGTTATACGTTATACGTTGTACGTTATACGTTATACCCTATACGTTATACGTTATACGTTATACGTTATACGTTATACGTTATACGTTATACGTTATACGTTATACGTTATAGGTTATACGTTATACGTTATACGTTATACGTTATACGTTATACGTTATACGTTATACGTTATACGTTATACGTTATACGTTATACGTTATACGTTATACGTTATACGTTATACGATATACGTTATACGTTATACGTTATACGTTATACGTTATACGTTATACGTTATACGTTATACGTTATACGTTATACGTTATACGTTATACGTTATACGTTATACGTTATACGTTATACGTTATACGTTATACGTTATACGTTATACGTTATACGTTATACGTTATACGTTATACGTTATAAGTTATACGTTATACGTCATACGTTATACTTTTCCCTCAGGGGCTGTAGCTTGTTGCTACAGTACGGGACTGGCAAACCCGAGGTGCCCGATGCCAAACCACACCGTAAGACTCCTGTTGGTCGTCGCAACGACCCACTCCCAATTCCTCTTTTGGCTTTGAGAGTGGTACGTGACGGCAGGAGGGACGGGGGCCTTGGCTTTACCGCCCGGGCCGCGAGGATGGTAACTCTATAAATTGCCCTCCAATCCTAAGCTACGGTGCGCGGTGATGGGATGCGTGGTTTGGGGGGAGGCCCCAATCCCAAGCGGCCAACTCCGGGGTACCTGCCGACCCCCCGGAGTATTTAGGCCTGCCCGGGTATGGCGGCTCTGCCCGGGTCGACTTACTTTCCGACCTACGCGTGGGAACAGAATGAGTAATATTCCAAAAAAGAAAAAAGGGGGAGGGGGGTCGGAGCGTGTGGCGACGGAGGGGGCACTCGTGCCCCACCCGGCGCCGTTCGAGGAGGGGGACGAGACGGCGTCGGTCTCGTCCCTGGCGTCCGCGACCAGCGCCGCGGGCGTAAAGAGGCGCAGGACGGTGGAGGGGCGGAGGACGGAGGAAGCTCCGTCCACGTCCGCTGCTCCACCGTTGCTCACGGTGAGCGACGGGGAGGAGGACCTCAGGGACGAGGATACGGCCCATGTATCGGCCCGTATTGCCTCGTCCCTGAGGTCTATTGAGAAGGTGGCCGCCACCTCGCGGGGGCTGACTACAGCCTCCGAGAGGTCGGTTGGCCAGGCCGCGACGGAGGCGCGGAGGGCTCTCCAGGAGCTGGGACGACGTGTCCCAGCTGCCTTGGAGTACACGAACGCCCAATTGAGGCAGCGTGTGGAGGCTCTGAAAGACGAGCTTGCGTGCTCGCGGAGGGAGACGGACGCCCTTAGGAGGCGCCCTCATCCGGGGCCGACGGGCGACTGCACGTGTGGGAGGGGGAAGGCGGGAGCTCCCCCCACACCAGCGACGTCCATGAGGAGCATCGAGCTCCTCATGGACGCCAAGATGGCGGCCATGATGGCCGTCATCCGCCGCGAAATCCGGGCGGCGCTTCGCCCCAAGGGCGGAGCGCCGGCGGGACCGAGGACCGGGCCCGGGAAACAACCGGGGGGCGGGGGACCGCAGGGGGGGACCATCGCGGTTCCGGGCCCTGCGGCGAAGACGAAGGGCAGGGGTGCCGTGGTGGGGGCGACGGCGGGGGCACAAATGCCTCCGCCGCCGCCCCCATCCGGTCCCTTGTGGACCGAGGTCCTGGGCCGAAGGGCGGGAAGGACGGCGAGGAGGGCGGCCCGGGTGCCGCCGCCTCCCCCGCCGGTTGCCCCGAAGAGGGACGGAAAGGCGGGGAGGGCGAAGCCCCGTCTGGGACGCCCCCCTTCAACGGCAGCAGTCATGCTGACCGTCCCGGAGGGGGGGGGGGGGGGGCGTCTCCTACGGGGAGGTGATGGCAGCGGCCAAGGAAAAGATATCCTTGGCCGCACTCGCCATCGAGTCGGTCCGCCCGAGATGGGCGGTGACGGGGGCGCTCATGCTGCGCGTGAGCGGCCCCGACAACGCAGCCAGGGCGGACCGACTGGCCGAAAAGCTGGGCGAGGCCTTGGCACCCCGGGGTGTCAGGGTCGCCCGGCCCACAAAGAGCGCGGAGCTGCGCGTTTGTGGGCTGGACGACTCGGTCACCCGGGAGGAGGTGGCCAGGGCGCTGGCCCAGGCCGGTGGCTGCTCTGAGGGGGACATCCGGACCGGGGAGGTCCGGCGGTCCTCCACCGGCCTGGGAGCGGTGTGGGCACGGTGCCCTCTTCCGGCTGCCCGGAAGTTAGAAGCAGTCGGGAGGATCGTGGTGGGGTGGGTGTCGGCGAGGATCGAGGTCCTCGCCCAACGCCCACTCCAGTGCTACCGCTGTCTGGAGACGGGCCATGTCAGGCAGCGGTGCACCTCCGCGGTGGACCGCAGCGGTACTTGTTACCGCTGCGGTGCCGAAGGCCACCGCGCGAGCCACTGCGCGGCGGCCCCCAAGTGCCCGCTGTGTGCGGACATGGGGAGACCAGCCGCGCACCGAATGGGGGGGAAGCAATGTACCCCCCCATCCCGACGAGGGCAGAGGAGAGGGGCGCCGGGGCCGCTCCCGGCGCCGGTGAGAGCGGCCCCAGCTGCGAGCGCCGCGGCGCCCGCGGACCTGGCCGCGACCGACGCGACGGTCGCAAGGAAGAGGTCGGAGGCGGCGACGGCGTTGGTGTCCGCGATGGAGGTGGACATCGGCCCCGCCGCCGTCCTCACGGAGGTGCCACCAGGAGGCGGTGAGGAGGCCATCAAATAATGGCTCCCCGCCTCCTCCTGCAGGCCAACCTCAACCACTGCCGTGCAGCGCAGGACCTGATGTGTCAGACGCTGGCGGAGTGGGGGGGTGGTCTGGCAGTCGCCGCCGAGCCGTACCGCGTCCCCGACCATCCGCATTGGATGGGGGATGCGGCCGGCTTGGTGGCGGCTGTGTGGCTGGGCGGTGACGGGTCCCCTCCGTTCTCCTTACTGGAGAACGGGGCGGGATTCGTCGCCGTCCAGTGGGGGGGAGTCGCCGTGGTGGGGTGCTACGTTTCGCCCAACTGCGGCCTTGCTGCCTTCGAGCAGTACTTGGCCGGGGTGGGGGCGTGCCTCACAAGGATTGCGCCCCGGCCGGTGCTGGTCCTGGGGGACTTCAATGCCTGGTCTGTGGCATGGGGGTCCCCCAGGACCAATCGGAGGGGCGAGGCTCTGGGCGACTGGGCGGCGGGCTTCGACCTCCGGTTGATTAACCGGGGGTCGGAGCTGACGTGCGTGCGGCGCGGGGGAGGGTCCATAGTGGATTTGACGTTTGGATCCCCCGGCGCCGCGCGTATGGTGTCCGGGTGGGACGTGGTGGTGGGGGAGGAGACATTATCGGACCACCGGTATATCCGCGTGGTCTTGACCTCCCCCGAGGCCGCCGCGGCCCCGCACCGACACCTCCGCCCGGGAGCGGGTAGCGCCCCACCACCACCACGCAGATGGGCGCTTCGGCGCCTTGACAAGGACGTCCTGGTGGCAGCCGCTCTGGCCGAAACCTGGCCTCGACGGGAGACCAGGCTGCCCGACCTGGAGGGGGCCGTGGCTCGGCTCGGGAGCGCCGTCGCGCGCATTTGCGACGCGGCGATGCCCCGGGCCGGGCCGCGGTCTCCTCGTCGGGCGGTGTACTGGTGGTCGGGCGAAATCGGGGAATTGCGGACAGCATGCGTCCGGGCCCGACGCCAGTACACCCGCGCGCGTCGTCGGGCCGGACGGAACGGCGACGACGGCGCGCGGGCTAGGGCGGCGGAACTGTACGAGTCCTATCGCGCGGGAAAGAGGGCTCTGCAGGTCGCCATCAAACGGGCCAAGGCCCAGAGCTGGAAGGAGCTCCTCGAGACCCTCGAGCGGGATCCATGGGGGCGCCCATACCGGATAGTTCTGAATAAACTCCGGCCATGGGCGCCCCCGATCACCGACGGTCTCGACCCCCAGCTCTTGAGGGACGTGGTCGACACGCTCTTCCCGATCGTGGGGGAGAGCGGGCCACGTCCCTCTGCGGACCCGACCACCTGGTCCGCGGAGCTGGGGGTCTCGGCTGGGGAGCTAGCCGCGGCCATCCGAAGACTCGGGGCGAAGGATACTGCCCCGGGTCCTTCGGGAGTGCCCGGCCGAGTCTTGGTCTTGGCCGCGGACGTCCTGGGTGACGGCCTCCGGGAGCTATTCGACCGCTGCCTGGAGGCCGGGCGATTCCCCTCCGCATGGAAGGTGGCCCGAATGGTCCTCCTCCGGAAAGAGGGTAGGCCCGCGGACTCTCCGTCAGCGTACCGGCCGATTTGCCTGCTCGACGATGTGGGCAAGCTCCTAGAAAGAGTCGTGGCGGCCCGCATCGTCGGGCACCTGTCGCGGGGTGGGCCCGGGCTGGCGGAGTGCCAGTTCGGGTTCCGGGAGGGCCGGTCGACGATCGACGCGATTCGACGCGTCCGGTCCCTCTCGGCCTCGGCGGTCTCCCGGGGTGGGGTGGCATTGGCGGTGTCCTTGGACATCGCCAATGCGTTTAACACCCTACCCTGGGCGGCGATTAGGCGGGGGCTTGAGGAACATCGAGTCCCCGCCTACCTTAGGGCAGTCGTCGAGGACTACCGCCGCGACAGGTGGATCGAGTATCCGGGCCGGTGCGGGACGGAGAGGAGAGCGGTGTACTCCGGGGTTCCGCAGGGGTCGGTGTTAGGACCCCTGCTGTGGAACCTCGGGTACGACACCGTCCTGCGGGCCGAAGACCTCCCCGACGGCGTCAGTCTGACATGTTACGCGGACGACACCATGTTGTTGGCCGTCGGGGGGGACTGGAGGGGGGCTGTTCGGGCCGCCGAGGACGGTGTCCGGCGCGTCGTCTCCCGGATCAGGGGGATCGGTTTGGAGGTGGCTCTCCACAAAACCGAGGTACTCGGGATGTATAGACCCCGGGGAGAGCCGCCTCCCCCCCTGATCCGGGTGGGTGAGACAGACGTCGAGGTGAGGTCTCAGATGAAACATCTGGGACTTCACCTCGACAGCCACTGGCGCTTCGAGGGCCATTTCCGGGCCCTGGCCCCGCGGTTGGAGAGGATAGTTGGCGCTTTGGGCCGTATCCTCCCCAACCTGCGGGGCCCGAGTGACCGGGTTCGCCGCCTCTACGCGGGAATGGTCCACTCGGTGGCCCTATACGGGGCCCCCGTTTGGGCGGGCGACCTGGCCGCCTCCCGGCGCAGCAAGGTATTGCTGCGCCGGGTTCAAAGGCGGCTTGCACTGCGGATCGCCCGGGGGTACCGGACCGTTTCGTATGAGGCGGCGAGCGTCCTGTCAGGGCTACCCCCGGCGGACTTGATCGCGGGCGCGCATGCGGCTTTCTACGAGGGCCGCATGCGCGCCCGCGAGGATGGGGTGGTCCTGGCGGGCTGCGAGGTGGAGGCCCTGAGGCGCCAGGCCCGGGAGTCCATGCTGCAGCTTTGGCAGCAGCGGCTGGCCGAGCCGTTGTTCGGCCAGAGGACTGTCCGGGCTATCCGGCCGGTCCTGTTTGAGTGGCTGGGTAGGCGCTTCGGCTCACTCACCTACCGGTTGGTGCAGGTGCTGTCCGGGCACGGATGCTTCGGTCAGTACCTGTGCCGGATCGGTGTGGAAGAGGCGGCGCGCTGCTGGCACTGTCCAGCGGACGAGGACACGGCGCAACACACCCTCGAGGTGTGTCCGGCCTGGGGGGTGGAGCGCCGTGTCCTCACGGCCGTGATTGGGGCGGACCTATCGCTGCCGGGCGTGGTACAGGCCATGCTCGGCAGCGAGACGAAGTGGCGGGCCGTGGCCTCCTTCTGCGAGGAGGTAATCTCGCGGAAGGAGGCCGCGAGCCGCATTCGCGAGAGCGGGAGACCGCGAGCGAGGCCTCGTCCGAGGCCGGGGGCGGGTGGGCCTCCGGAAGGGCTGGGGAGGCCACCCTGAGAGCGGCGGGCGGGGGTGCGTAGCCCTTGAGGCTCGTGCCACCGCCCGTCGTCTGAGGGGTGGGAGGAATAAGGGACGGCGACGCTCTCGAGGGCGGAGAGGCCAGAGCCGCCCTCGGGAGCGTACGAGCCGGGGTGCGGCCGCGCCGACGGCACGGTCCCAGGGCCGTGCCTCCGGCGCGGCTATGGGGGCCGTGGGCGGTCGCGAGTGTGGGACTCGCGGCCGCCCTCGGGCGGCCCCCGGGAGTGGGACGTCGGAGCAGTGTGGCCCTGCTCCGACGTCGGGCGCCAGAGCGCCGAGGAGAAAACAGGGAAGGGAGGGTGAAGTACCCCCTCCCTTCCCTGGAACGGGAGGACACGGGCGCGAGAGCCCTGCACGGGGGAGCACCTGATGTTATGATGTCTTCGGTCCCAGGTGCTCCCCCTGCATAGTGCGAGGATGGCCGCCGTGGTGGGTTTTAGTGGGTAGGTCCTGCGCCCGATGGGTTTCCTTCCGGGCGCGGGGAATCCCACACTCCCCCCGCCCCTCCCCAGGCGGCGGGGGGGTCTTTCGAAGATTTCCCCCACGTTAATAAAAAAAAAAAAAAAAAAAAAAAAAAAAAATACGTTATACTTTATACGGTATACGTTATACGTTATACCCTATACGTTATACGTTATACGTTATACGTTATACGTTATACGTTATACGTTATACGTTATACTTTATACGGTATACGTTATACGTTATACCCTATACGTTATACGTTATACGTTATACGTTATACGTTATACGTTATACGTTATACGTTATACGTTATAGGTTATACGTTATACGTTATACGTTATACGTTATACGTTATACGTTATACGTTATACGTTATACGTTATACGTTATACGTTATACGTTATACGTTATACGTTATACGTAATATGTAATACGTCATACGTTTTACGTTATACGTTATACGTTATACGTTATACGTTATACGTTGTACGTTATACTTTATACGGTATACGTTATACGTTATACGTTATACGTTATACGTTATACGTTATACGTTATACGTTATACGTTATACGTTATACGTTATACGTTATACTTTATACGTTATACGTTATACGTTATACGTTATACCCTGTACGCTATTCGTTATACGTTATACGTTATACGTTATACGTTATACGTTATACGTTTTACGTTATACGTTATACGTTATAGGCTATACGTTATACGTTATACGTTATACGTTATACGTTATACGTTATACGTCACACGTCATACGTTATACGTTATACGTTATACGTTATACGTTATACGTTATACGTTATACGTTGTAAGTTATACGTTATTCGTTCTACGTTCTTCGTTACACGTTATACGTTACACGTTATGCGTTATACGTTATACGTTATACGTTATAAGTTATGCGTTATACGTTATACGTTATACGTTATACGATATACGTTATACGTTGTACGTTATAGGTTATACTATACACGTTGTACGTTATACGTTATACGTTATACGTTATACGTTATACGTTCTACGTTATACGTTATACGTTATACGTTATACGTTATACGTTATACGTTATACGTTATACGTTATACGTTATACGTTATACGTTATACGTTATACGTTATACGTTATACGTTATACGTTATACGTTATACGTTATACGTTATACGTTATACGTTATACGTTATACGTTATACGTTATACGTTATACGTTATACCTTATACGTTATACGTTATACGTTATACGTTATACGTTATAGGTTATACGTTATACGTGATACGTCATACGTTATACGTTATACGTTATACGTTATACGTTATACGTTATACGTTATACTTTATACGGTATACGTTATACGTTATACCCTATACGTTATACGTTATACGTTATACGTTATACGTTATACGTTATACGTTATACGTTATACGTTATAGGTTATACGTTATACGTTATACGTTATACGTTATACGTTATACGTTATACGTTATACGTTATACTTTATACGGTATACGTTATACGTTATACCCTATACGTTATACGTTATACGTTATACGTTATACGTTATACGTTATACGTTATACGTTATACGTTATACGTTATACGTTATAGGTTATACGTTATACGTTATACGTTATACGTTATACGTTATACGTTATACGTTATACGTTATACGTTATACGTTATACGTTATACGTTATACGTTATACGTTATACGTTATACGTTATACGTTATACGTTATACGTAATATGTAATACGTCATACGTTTTACGTTATACGTTATACGTTATACGTTATACGTTATACGTTGTACGTTATACTTTATACGGTATACGTTATACGTTATACGTTATACGTTATACGTTATACGTTATACGTTATACGTTATACGTTATACGTTATACGTCACACGTCATACGTTATACGTTATACGTTATACGTTATACGTTATACGTTATACGTTATACGTTGTAAGTTATACGTTATTCGTTCTACGTTCTTCGTTACACGTTATACGTTACACGTTATGCGTTATACGTTATACGTTATACGTTATAAGTTATGCGTTATACGTTATACGTTATACGTTATACGATATACGTTATACGTTGTACGTTATAGGTTATACTATACACGTTGTACGTTATACGTTATACGTTATACGTTATACGTTATACGTTCTACGTTATACGTTATACGTTATACGTTATACGTTATACGTTATACGTTATACGTTATACGTTATACGTTATACGTTATACGTTATACGTTATACGTTATACGTTATACGTTATACGTTATACGTTATACGTTATACGTTATACGTTATACGTTATACGTTATACGTTATACGTTATACCTTATACGTTATACGTTATACGTTATACGTTATACGTTATAGGTTATACGTTATACGTGATACGTCATACGTTATACGTTATACGTTATACGTTATACGTTATACGTTATACGTTATACTTTATACGGTATACGTTATACGTTATACCCTATACGTTATACGTTATACGTTATACGTTATACGTTATACGTTATACGTTATACGTTATACGTTATAGGTTATACGTTATACGTTATACGTTATACGTTATACGTTATACGTTATACGTTATACGTTATACGTTATACGTTATACGTTATACGTTATACGTTATACGTTATACGTTATACGTTATAGGTTATACGTTATACGTTATACGTTATACGTTATACGTTACACGTTATACGTTATACGTTATACGTTATACGTTATACGTTATACGTTATACGTTATACGTTATACTTTATACGGTATACGTTATACGTTATACCCTATACGTTATACGTTATACGTTATACGTTATACGTTATAGGTCATACCTTATACGTGATACGTCATACGTTAGACGTTATGCGTTATACGTTATACGTTATACGTTATACGTTATACGTTATACGTTATACGTTATACGTAATATGTAATACGTCATACGTTTTACGTTATACGTTATACGTTATACGTTATACGTTATACGTTGTACGTTATACTTTATACGGTATACGTTATACGTTATACGTTATACGTTATACGTTATACGTTATACGTTATACGTTATACGTTATACGTTATACGTTATACGTTATACGTTATACGTTATACGTTATACGTTATACGTTATACGTTATACGTTATACCTTATACGTTATACGTTATATGTTATACGTTATACGTTGTACGTTATAGGTTATACTATACACGTTGTACGTTATACGTTATACGTTATACGTTATACGTTATACGTT